>NW_007731305.1:0-736 GCF_000696425.1 Galeopterus variegatus | reverse complement strand
GTGTACCTTTCCCTGACATTCAGAAAAATTGCATATGAACAGCTTTTCAATCTTGATATCCTTGGAGTCCAAAAATTAGCACAAGCACAAAGGTACCTGACCATTAGGCATCTGACTTAAAAGTGCCTTAAAACAATGTTGAGACCATTTTTCATATGTCAAAGAGAGAAACTTTGTTAAAAGAAAAATAAGCTTCTATGAGAGAGACAGAGACAGAAACAGAGACAGAGGATGTGTTTTGTGTGTATATGATGACATATACAAATAACACCCTGAAATACTACCCAATATGTTAATAGTTATTGCCTCTGGAACATGAGGTGCAGAAAAGAGTAGGAATCATTTGTTTTTCACATTTCTGCATTTCTCACATTTGTTACAGACACCGTACAGTACTTTGGTACTTTATTTTTAAAACTTTTTTTTACAGTTTCTTTGAACAATTTCCTTTGATGAAGGTGAACTATGTTCTCTAAGAAAGCTGCCTTAACATTTTGCAAAAGAAAGGCTATAAGAAATACACATAACAACATGTCTGAGCAGCATCTTACAGATCATTAAATTCAGGAAGGAAATTTTTAATTAGGTTTTACACTTGTATGTCACTTTCTAGATTGCAAAGTGTTTTGTCCATTTATGACCACACTTTATGCAACAACAGCCCTCTGAGGTAGATATTATAATAATATTCACATTAACATATAATAATAATAATAATACTTGTTATATTTAAGAA
>NW_007731304.1:162433-163531 GCF_000696425.1 Galeopterus variegatus | reverse complement strand
GTGGACTCATTTCATCTTCCCATTGCAGGAATTACAAATTTATTTTAAAATGGAGCTAAAAGAGTAGTTCATAACCTGGAAACTGAGGCAACCCTAGCAAGCCAAAAAGAACACAAGATATGCTCTTTGCCTTCTAGGGACGTCCCATTTACTTCCCTGTATTATTTACACTCTGGTCTATTTGTATGTTGCTTATGTATTATTCAGCCTTCCGTTTGCATTGTGTCTGGTTTTCAAAAAATGTTGGCTGAATATTAATAGAGGAAGGAAACCAAGAGTTTGAAGATGCTGGGGGAAAAAAAAATACTAAATAATGGTGGTCACCAGCAAACTAAACATGAAGGACTCATTAACTATCAATATAGAGAGGTTCTTATTTGAGGAAACAAGTGTATTCAATAGCACAAGGGAGAAGATCAGGTTTAGAAAGAGCCCAGATGAATCCATATTTCTTGGGGCCCCTTCAGATGACTTTACAAGATTAATCTGATGTTTCAAGCAAAGGGAACTTAAACATGGTGAATGGGAAAGAGAAGGGAGAGCAGGACAGTTGTCTAGGGGGAGAAATAGCATGAAAGAACAAAACTTGGAGAAGAAAAATTACTGAAAATAATTGTCTACTCAATAAGGTTGCCTAACCAAGGGTAAATACCCCAGAGTCTGGGATTTTGGGGTCTTTGGGACACGGAAATGAAACCTCTGTTCTCTCTATCTCTTTTTAATGGAAATAAATGCTGTTAGCTATCAAGCTAATAATTTTTTTGAGAACATTCCTTTCTTTTTTTTTGTCTGCTGGCTGTTACAGGGATCTTAAACCTTGACCTTGGTGTTATCAACACTATGCTCTAACTGACAGAGCTAATCAGCCACCCTCATTTCTTGTAATATGAAGTGGATTTTAAAAACTTTAAGGGAACACATTTTGATTCATTTAAGACTGTCAGTTTAACTTTAGATTCTGCCTTGGGTCTCCTTTGAATTGACTTCTCAAAAGCAAAATCTACTTTGTGTCATGTTGGCTTAGAAACTGTTAACACAAACTATTTTGAAAGAATACAGAGCCTGAATGAAATTAGAACTGTAAAGGAATCTAGGACA
>NW_007731304.1:159539-160681 GCF_000696425.1 Galeopterus variegatus | reverse complement strand
TAAGGTTTTTTAGAATGTTTCTGATTTCAGATTCTGTTTTTACAAAAATTGATAAGTAAGTTAGAACTAACAGTAAGAGTGATTCTGTATACGTTATATTATTAAGGAGACTGTATAACCTGGCACTATCACAGAAAAAAAACTTGTTCTTTGTAAAGAAGTAACTCAGGGACCGGCCCGTGGCTCACTTGGTAGAGTGCGGTGCTGATAACACCAAGGCCACGGGTTCGGATCCCATATAGGGATGGCCGGTTCGCTCACTGGGTGAGCGTGGTGCTGACAACACCAAGCCAAGGGTTGAGATCCCCTCACCAGTCATCTTTATATAAAAAAAAAAATAAATAAAAAGAAGTAACTCAGAAGCATAAGGCATAATTATGCTATTGTTTTGATTAATTCTCTTGACTTCTGTACTAATTAACTCATATTGTGAGTTTTACGAATATACAGTGAAAACACAGGAAAGTATAACTCNGGAGTCAGTGGAGATTAAAAGAAAGGCAGGTATTTAGATAAAGGGGAGTTTATCAGAACAGCAGTCTTGCCATTGGACATTCAATCTAGCTTTTAAAAGTCCAGAAATAATCAATTAAATCACTTTCCCAGTGTTACTATGTGGTCTGTATAGAGGGCTGCATATAGTAATGATATATTGCAATGTTCTGTAGATCAAGATCATAAGGAAGACTTTGAAATGAACTCATTAAGACAATGAAATTTCTTTCAATCAATGTCTCCTTTTTTTCCTCTTTAAAAAAATTCTTATTATTGGTCTTTATGTATATGGTGGCTTCCCTTGTAATATGTTTTGAAGAGTGACAAACATTTTCAGTCACAATTGTTTTTAAGTGAATATGTAAGAAGTAGTACAAAAAACTTTAGATCTCCTTATGTAAAAATATAGATGAATTAATTTATTTTCTGGCTCTTTCTCCTTAACAATGCACCTATATCTTATTTACATGATAATAAATTGTATCAGCTTTATTTTTATGAATATAAAATTACCTCATATATCTAGAGTCTTCATATTTTGGTTTTTAAAGTTACATTATTACTTAACATTATTTCAGAGAAATAATAAGGTTTTTTAGAATGTTTCTGATTTCAGATTCTGTTTTTACAAAAATTGATAAGTAAGT
>NW_007731304.1:158316-159338 GCF_000696425.1 Galeopterus variegatus | reverse complement strand
CAGTGCTTTCTTTCTAAGTTGGCGCTGGTATCTTCTCACTAACACTACGAGGGTCATGCATGTTTATTAGGTTGAAAGGATTGTTCATATAAAAATAATTATTTACATTTGCTGTATGGAGAGAAGGTGTATAGAGACATTCTATGGCAACTAACAGTGAGATTTCTGAGATCCTCATTTTTAAATTTTCTCTGATTCTCCAGTAGTAATGATTCCTCTAGGGATCTGGGTGTGCCACCTCCTCATTCCTGTACATATATAATAACAGACAGTTAACTAGCAAGTTCTACCAGAAGGTGCTATTCTAGATTTTTTTTTAAGAAAATGTAATTACATTAAAATCATTTTTTTACATTCTAGGATGTTGTTGTGGAGCAGTTGGGAGGGAAGGGAGAGAGGAAAGGGGAAAGAAATGGGGTGGTAGAAGGAGGAAGGAGGAGCGGTAGGATTGAGGCCTGTGGCAACCTCCTTCATTCCCACAGGGGAGACCGGGGGGCTTCCAGTAGTGGCTTGGTCATTGCCAGGCTGGGTGCAGATGTCAGGGGTGTGTGGCGAAAGCCCTCGCTTCCCACCACCCAAGCTCCAGAACCCAGGGCCCTTCTTGCTGCAGCTTAGTGGTTGTCACTTGGCTGGTTGCACATGTTGTGTCAGGGGGGCATGGCTGAGGCCCTCAAACCCCATTGCCCTGGCTCAGGAGAGCCCGGGGCACTTCCTATGGCAGCTTGGTGGTGGCTGCTAGGCTGACTGTGGGTGTCAGGTTGTGTGACTGAGACCCTTGGTCCCCCACTACCTGGCTCAAGAGAACCCTGGGATCTTCCTGTGGTGGCTCAGTGGTCACCACAGGGCTGGCTGCAGGTGTCGGGGGTGTGGCTGAGGCCCCTAGCCCTCCCCCATTTCTGTCTTGGTATCCCAGGGGACTTCTGGTCCTTCTAGGTGTTATAGATGTTCTTTTGTGAAATGACACCTTTACTAGTTAATTACAAATTTTGTCTCTGGTTGCAGGTACTTTGTTTTTTTTTTTT
>NW_007731304.1:156658-158129 GCF_000696425.1 Galeopterus variegatus | reverse complement strand
TTTTTTTTTTTTCAGTTCTATGTTGGATTATTTGCTGTTCCCACCACTTAAGCTCTGAGCTAGAACTAATTTGTTATCTTTTGCTTACTTCTAAAATGGGGGAACTTCCTGTGGTGACCACCAGTACTTGAGCTCTGTGGTTGAACCAAATTGCTTCTTTGCTGCTGATTCCCTACAGAAGGCTTTTTGTGCAGCTCAGGTTTCAATGGTTGACTTTATAGGTACTTCTGGATCTAGTGAAATCTGGTGCACTTCAGTTGTGTAGAAGGTCTGTGCCTGAGTCTTTTTATCAAATTGCACCCCATGCAATTCTATATTCCTGACCAGTCTCCATTGAGTGGTCCTGTGCTGACTGGGGGGCAGATCAGCTGTCCTTGCTGTGCCCCAGTGTTCCCTCAGTGGGCCTGTCCCTCCCCCCACTGCCCACACTCCAAACGCTTCCCATGGGACGGGCCATGTGCTGGTCCCTTGTGATGACTCACCAGCCTCTGAGTGGTCTCCTCTGCCACCTCCAAGCAACTTCATCTGAAGGGCACACCTATAACACCTAGAAGGACTGGAAGTCCCCTGGGCTACCAAGCCAGAAAGGGGGGAGGGCCAGGGGCCTCAGCAGTGCCCCCCCAACACCTGCAACCAGTCTCAAGGGCAGGGGATGAGGGCCTCAGCCATGAACCCCAACATGCACAGCCAGCCCATTGACAACCATTGAGTCACTGCAGGAAGTGCCCCATGCTCTCCCAAGCTGGGGTGGTGGGGGCCCTCGGGCCCTGGGCTCTGGCCATGTCCCCCTGACATGTGCAACCAGCCCAGCAATGACCACCAAGCCACAGCAAGAAGGGCCCCAGATTCCCGAGCTTGGATGGTGGGGGACGAGGGCTTTTGCCGCACTCCACTGACATCTGTATCCATCCTGGCAATGATCAAGCACCCCCTGGAAGACCCCTGGTCTCCCCTGTGGGAATGAGAAGGGTGCCACAGACCTCAATCCTATCTCTCATTCTTCCTCCTTCTTCCATCACATTTCCTTCCCCTTTCCCTTCTCCCCTTCCCTCCGAGCTGCTCTGCAGCAACATCCTAGAATGTAAAAAATAATATTAATAAAATTACATTTTCTTTAAAAAAAAGAAAAGAAGGGGGATTGTTAGTCTTAGGTCAGTTAAAAAGCAATCATCTGTCAAATCTTTGACTATCATGGAATATAGGCCAATTACCTACAGCAGAGCAGGGCAGGTAAAGAGAGATAGAGATCAAAAGCTAGAGGCCCCCATGGGCTGATACAGGCTGGAAGAAAGTTCTCTCTGATGAGTGGATTCAAGGAACGCAGACAGGCTGGGTGCAGATGTCAGGGGTGTGTGGCGAAAGCCCTGATATATTGCAATGTTCTGTAGATCAAGATCATAAGGAAGACTTTGAAATGAACTCATTAAGACAATGAAATTTCTTTCAATCAATGTCTCCATTTTTTCCTCTT
>NW_007731304.1:149213-156359 GCF_000696425.1 Galeopterus variegatus | reverse complement strand
AACTACATTAGCTTGTGTGAGTTATTTAACCTGTTGGATTTCTTTTTTCTTCTTTTTTAAGAATTTCTTTTTGTCATTCTGGTTTTTGGTGGCTGGCCAGTACAGGGATCTGAACCATTGACCTTGGAGTTATTAGCACCATGCTTTCCCAAGTGAGTTAACCGGTCAGTCCAATCTCTTGAATTTCCAGCTTTCCTTAAGGCCGGTAGGATTACCTAAGAAGATAGATGTAAATATGCTTTGTCGACTATAAATTGTTAAACATATCTGAACAAATTTAAAAAACGGACAGTGGGCACAAAATTAGCCAAGCAGGTCAATCTCAGTTCCTGATGTAACACAATAGTAGTGTCCTAGTAGTGGTCAAATGCCATGATGGGTAATCCAGATTAGAGCAAGAGCTGGACTCTTAGACCTCAAGGACATCTGTCAGCAGTTTTCAGAACTCTAGCTACGGGCTGGGGTTCAGGTAGAGAGCTCCAGTTGTAAATGTATTAAGATGATGGCAAAACTTTCATTATTTGAAAAGGGGGTGGAGGGAATCACAGTGCCCAGATACTGGGTCAGAATGTCAGATGGAAAAATAGCAAGAGTTTCCTAGTCTGTGCCCCATAACTTGGGCTAAATTGCCTTCAATCCTTTTGGCTAATTTATAGAGCTGAGTCTGCAGATGGTGTTCTAGCCATGGGATAAAAGGGACTCTGCTAAGTCCGGCAACCTGATGTGTGTCTCCCAAACTAATGGGCTACCTATGATTCTTGGATTACAAAAATGAAGACAGCTTCAAGTCAGTGGAAAATGAGGGCTCAAAGATGACTTTGTGGTTTTCAGCCAGAGTGGCTAGGGCCACAAATATCTCATTTACAAAAGTATCAGTGTGGGGGTCGAAGTTGAGAAAGAAGAAAAATGGGAGAAGAGTAATGTGCTGGAAAGGCAAGATGACAGTTGGGCAGTCATGAGATGCTATTGGAACTGTAGGCTGAGAACCTGGAAGGAAAATTAGAACTGGAGGAGTGAATTTTAGGAACTGTCTGTAGAATAGATGCCTCCACGCCCTTGGAGAGTGTATTGTTTCCTAGGGCTGCTGTAACAAAGTACCACCAACTGGATGGCTTAAATTACAGAAATTTATCGTCTCATAGTTCTGGAGCTAGAAGTCCAAAATTAAGGTGCCAGCAGGACTAATTCCTTCTGAGAACTGTGAGAAAAACTATTCCATGTCTCTCTCTTAGCTCCTGGTAGCCTCAGGCATTCCTTGGTCTGCAGATGACATTCTTTTTGTGTACTCACATCATCTTCCCTCTATGCATGTCTGTGTCTGTGTCTAAATTTCTCCCTTTATAAGGACCCAGGCCCAAGGATCCACTTTAATGACTTCATCTTAACTTGACCATTGGCAACGAACCTATTTCCAGATAAGGTCGTATTCACAGGTACTGTGGATTAAGACTTCAACATCTTTTTGTGGAACAGAATTCAATCCATGACAGAGAGGATGAGATGGTTCCTGGAGAGTTTAGAATATGCAAAGAGGGAGACTAAAGGAAGACCTTTGAGTGAAAATGAGGAAGGCACAGAAGACCAAAGAAGGAGATACAACTGTCTTCATGGAAGTAGAGGAGAACCATTAAAAGTACAGTCGCCAAGGGAAGGAGAATTTTGTACACAAAGGGGTCATAATTTTAAGTGATAGAGAAAAAGTCAGACAGTAGGATGAAGAATGAGAAAATGTAATTGGATTTGGTAATCAGGAAGCCACTGAAGTCCATTCTAAGAGGTGCCTATGACATAGTGTTTCTGGGGATGAATTCTATGGGCTGAAATCTAAGCTCAGCCATGACCATGGATGTTGGTACATTACTTAAACCCTCTATGTCTCAGTTTCCTCATGTAAAATGGGAATGCTTATAATAGCACCTACTTCATAGAGTTGTTATGAGGATTAAATAAATTGTGCTTAATAATAACTTCGAGTTGTTCTTCATATAAATTTAGTGCATCAAAGGACAAAGAGTAAAAAGACAACTCATAAAATGGGAGAAAATATTGCAAATCTGATAAGGAATTAATATCCAGAATATGTAAAGAACTCCTACGACTCAACAACATCAAAGAAACAATCTGATTTAAAAATGATCAAAGGACTTGAAGAACCATTTCTCCAAAGAAAATTTACAAATGGCTCATAAGCACATGAAAAGATGCTTAACAGCACTAAATCAAACCACAGTAAGTTACCACTTTATACCCATTAGGATGGCTATTATAAAAAAACCCAAGAAAACAAGGGTTGGTGAGAATGTGGGAAAATTGAAACGCTGGGACATTGCTGGTGTGACGGTAAAATGTTTCAGTGGCTATGGAAAATGGTATGGCAGTTTCTTAAAAAACTAAAAATGAATAAATAAAATGTGGTATTACAATTGTGTACCATATAACAATGTTTTGGTCAACGACGGACAGCATATATGACTGTGGTCCCATAAGATTATAATGGCTAAACCATATAGCCTAGGTGTGTGGTAGGTTATACCATCTAGGTTTGTGGAAGTGCACTCTGTGACATTTGCACAATGATGAAATTGCCTAACATTGTATTTCTTAGAATGTATCCCTGTTGTTAAGCAACACGTGACTGTAGGTACAATGAAATTTTATTCAGCTTTAAAAGGGAAGAAAATTATGGCACATGTTACAACATGAATAAACCTTGAAAACATTAAACTAAGTAAAATAAGCCAAACACAACAAACACAAATATTGCATGATTTCATTTATACGAGGTACCTAAAGCTGTCAAATCCATAGAGATGGAAAGGAGAATAGAGACTTCCAGGAGCCAGGGGTAAGGAGGATTGGGAATTGTTGTTTAATGGGTGCAGAGCTTCAGCTGGGCAAAACAGAGAAGTTCTGGCAATGTGTGGTGATTGACAGCAACGTGAACTGTGCTCAATGCCACAGAACTGAACACTTAAAAATGGTTAAAATGAAATATTTTGTGTTATGTACATTTTGCCACTCTGAACTAAAACAAAACTAGTGTCATGTAAATGTTACTATTATCTCATGTAAGGCAGATTACAGGGGGTTTAAGGAGTAAATGGGAGACAAAGAAATGGAAGTAGTAAGTGAAATCTACCACTCAGGAAAGTGTATTGGGAAGGAATATAGGACAATAGCATGAAAAGGCAGGGCAGGATGAGGGACTTGTTTTCTTTTAAGTACAGAGAGGATAGAGCTTATAGATGGATCAGAGGGATCAGCTGAGAAGGAGAAATAAAGGCCACAAAAGAGAGCGACAGACAGATGAAATTAGATTTCAGAGACTGTAATAAGAGAGTCCCAGAGAGGAGACACTTGGAGACAGGGAGAAGGAGTTTGGATATAGAATTAGGTTTTTATAGTCTATTACCACATAACAGATCTGAAACATTGTTTTGAAAACTTCTTGAAGCTGCCATTTTCAGCTGTGTCCTAATAGGACATCCCTCTGAAGACCAAGTGCTTAACCCTGTTCCTTCCTCTTGAGGGAAGACCACAGCATACATGAACTTTCCTTGGTCTGATGCTTTGACTCACATTGAAAGAGAAGAGGCTAAGCTGGGCAGAATTCAGGCAGGGGAGCCTCTGACTCACTGCTTCACAGACAAAATGTACCTGCAGAAATATATTCTGAAGGCAAATTTAATTTTTGCCTTATCTTGCATTTTCCAATACCTTCCTTTAGTCTGCATAATCAAATGTGTGCTTTGGAGCAGATCCAATATCAAATAGAATTTAAATAAAAGTTTATCCTGTCAACTTAGTTAAAGGTGACTTAGTAAATGATATACCTCAGACTTCAGAAACAACTTAGGAAATTTCTACAAATACAGAAATAGCTAAGCTAGTGCACCATATGATGGCAGAAGATATTTGCTTCTTTTTGTAGATCGGTTGTGCTTTTCATCTTTTTCTGTCTGGGGCTTACAGGTACGTTTATTTCAAGTTTGACAACAGTCAAACATGGCTTTATTAATGCCAGAGAAAGAAAACCCTGATGCAGAGAATGGAAATGAGTGGATGGTAAAGCTGTGGAAACTTCGTGAAGGGGCAGAAGCCATGGCTTCCTTTCACAAACCCTCAATCCCTTGGCATGGCCATGGGTGAAATGGGGATGGGGACAACTTTGGCATCTGGAGGCAGACAGGCCTAGGTTTGAATTCTCAGTCTGCATTTTAGTAGCTGGGTGGCAATGAGTGACTTACTCTTTTGGGCTGAATTTCTTCCTTGCAGGGCTGTTTGGAGGATTATAATACAGATAAGTGGAAATACTGCATTAAAAGTGACTGTCTTACAGTGGCTGTAGAAAATACTGGCATTTAAAAATTATGGTACTTTTGGAAATATATGACATAGATATTCCTGCTGGGCTAGGGAAAAATGAACCTTGGAAACATGTCTGGTCTTTGGTGAGGAGGAATATTGAACTGCCTATATAGTATAATTTGAGGAGGTTCAAGTAGATAGGGTTGCCAGATTTAGCTAGTGAAATACAGGACACCTAGCTAAATATCAATTTCAGATAAGCCACAGATGATGTTTTAGTATAAGTATGTCCCATTCAATATTTGGAACATACTTACACTAAAAAATTATTTGTTGTTTATCTGAGATTCAAATTTAGCTGAGCATCCTGTATTTTATCTTGCAACCCTATACATAGGGCACCTTATCTAAAAAATCTACTTTAGATTCATTCCTGTGGTTCTTATGGGGACTTTTTAAAGTTTTGTAGAGCAGTTATAAATACTAATTTAGGTTTCAATCATATATAGGCAAATAATGGCTTTCATCATGTCTAGTTCAGAGCAGGACATTGTGAAAATGAGGTCCTAACAAAGTGCTGGGAGCTGTGTGCTGTGTGCTGAGAAGGGTGGGGGCCAAGAGTGTGGGCATCTGGCACAGGATGACATCTGATTTCTGCACCAGATTGTACTAGTCAGGGTTCTCCAGAGAGCGGCAGAACCAGTAGGGTGTAGATAGACAGAGATAGATAGACATGGATAATAGGTGTGGATATAGATATGTGAGAGGGGATTTTTTGGGAGACTTGGCTTACACTACTATGGAAGCTGAGAAGTCCCTCCAGGTTGCAAGCTGGAGACCCTGGGATACCAGTAGCATGGCTCGGTCCAATTCCCAAAACTTCAGAACCAGGGAAGCCAGTGGTGTCATTTTCAGTCTGAGGCCTGAGAACCTGGGGGGCTGCTGGTGTGTGATTCCTGAAGTTCCAAGGCCAGAGAGCCTGGAGTTCCGATGTCCCAGGGTAGGAGAAGGGGAGCGTCCCAGCTCCAGGAGAGAGAGAGAGAAGAAAATCCTTTTCTCTCCTTTTTTGTTCTATTCAGTCCCCCAGCTGATTGGATGGTGCCCGCCCACCTTGAGAGCAGATCTTCTCCACTCAGTCCAATGATTTACACTCTATTCACCTCTGGAAACACTCTCAAGGATACATGCAGGGCAGTCTAATCCTTCAAATCAAATGCCAAACTTCTTGTGCTTTCCGTTCAACAGACAAGGCATGGGCTTTGTGCCTTCTGAAGCACTGAGAACAATTTCTGCAAAGATTAAGAATAAATAAATCTTTACCAGCTGTCTGTGTATCCCTTAAATCAGTTGACACCCCAAATCAACCATTGAATGGAGATTTTTCTGGATTGTTTATGTGGGCCCTAAATACCATCACATGTATCTTTATTAGAGGGAGGCAGAGGGAGCTTCACAAACACACAGAGAAAGCCATGTGAAAGCAGAGGCAGTTTAAAGCAAAGGGGCCACAAGCCAAAGAATGTTTGCAGCCACCAGAAGCTGCAAGGAAAGGGCAAGGAATGGATTTTCCCTAGAGCTTCCGGAGAGAGTGCAGCCCTGCTGACACCTTGAATTTGGGCCAGTGATGCTGACTTTGGACTCCTGGCTTCTGGAACTGTCAGAGAATAAATTTATGTTGTTTTAAGCCACCCAGAGTGGTAATTTGATACAGCAGGCACAGGAATCCAAAACAAATATAAACCTTTACAGTGAAAATTTTTCACAAAATCATTTTAATGTTGCAGGTAATTCTGATGCTTTGACAAAAACCCCACAGAGGAATAGTTCTTTGAATAGAACTTCACAGATTCCACATTAAGGGATGTATAGAGAGTAGAAAAAGAATGTTGTTGACATGAGGAATCAGTATAAATCATATTCATTGCATAAAATATATCATTATAATGGCCTATACAGTGTTTTTGTAAGGCTAAGAAAATGGTTCATAAATGTCAGAGAAATAAACCCAGATTCAGTACTTTAATCTTTCTTTCTACTCATTACTTTAAAAATTATTTTCAAAATCATAAAAATAGCATTCTCACATTAAATAACCTCTGCAAAATAGAGAGCAGCAAACTCACATGAAATCCCCAATACAACTACTTCCCCATCACTTTGGTATAATCACTTGCATTCACTTTCTTTTTATAATGGCAGTAATTATCCAATGCCTACACTTCTGTATATTGTTTCTTTTAATAAATATGAAACATTTGCTATTGTTACTTTGTCTTCATAACTATTTTTTTTTAAAGACAGTTTAAGTTGCTATCAAGTGGGTACACAATAACTTGAGTATTCTTTTGTCAGGAATATTCACACTGCTTTCTATTTTTGTAAGGAACAATAAATGTCATCTCCTAACAACTCCCTTGTTTAACGTTAAATAAATTGAGACCCGTAGACTAGAGTTTCTCAATGTAAGCATTACTTACATTTTGGGCTGGAAAATTCTTTGTTGTGGGGGGCGGGGGGCGTCCTGTGCATTGTAGAATGTTTAGCAGCATCTCTGGTTTCTACCCACTCGATGCCAGTAGCTCTCCTCCCACCCAGTTGTGACCAAAAAAAAATAAGTCTGCAGACATTGACAAATGTCACCTGGCAAGCAAAATCATCCCTTGTTGCTAATCACTGCTATAGAAGCCATGTTCAAATTCAAATATTGGAGGAAGATCCAAAACTAAAAGTTAGCTTCTCGAATCTAAGTCCAGTGCTTTTTATTTTACCTTCAATGGTCTTGTGCCATCATTTTTATGGAAACGTTTAAATTCCTGGGGTAAGATGGCTTCTGTACCT
>NW_007731304.1:145561-148681 GCF_000696425.1 Galeopterus variegatus | reverse complement strand
CAGCATCTCTGGTTTCTACCCACTCGATGCCAGTAGCTCTCCTCCCACCCAGTTGTGACCAAAAAAAAATAAGTCTGCAGACATTGACAAATGTCACCTGGCAAGCAAAATCATCCCTTGTTGCTAATCACTGCTATAGAAGCCATGTTCAAATTCAAATATTGGAGGAAGATCCAAAACTAAAAGTTAGCTTCTCGAATCTAAGTCCAGTGCTTTTTATTTTACCTTCAATGGTCTTGTGCCATCATTTTTATGGAAACGTTTGAATTCCTGGGGTAAGATGGCTTCTGTACCTCCAGTCATCATGTACATTCCTGGCAGGGAGGTGAGAGACTGACAAGTTAAAAGTCTAGAATACTCTTTTTTTTTTAAAAGATAACCGGTAAGGGGAACTTAACCCTTGACTTGGTATTGTCAGCTCCACGCTCTCCCAAGTGAGCCATGGGCCGGCCCTTAGAATACTCTTAAAGAGGCTG
The DNA here is from genome assembly GCF_000696425.1 of Galeopterus variegatus. Lineage (NCBI taxonomy): Eukaryota > Metazoa > Chordata > Mammalia > Dermoptera > Cynocephalidae > Galeopterus > Galeopterus variegatus. The sequence goes on along the minus strand of NW_007731304.1, from coordinate 148,205 downwards.
TTTTTCTATTGTGGAGGGATGCCCTCTCTAGTGACTCCGCCTACATATTATTGGCCAGAATTGTTCACATGGCTCTCCCCTGGTTATGAAAGAGTCTAGGAGTTTAGATTTTTAGCTTTTCCAACCTCTATAATGGAGTCAGGCAAGGGCTTTAAATGGTTTTTAAATAGCCCATCCTCAACATTTCCTTTATTTCCCATCCTACCTCAGTCACTTCTCTGTGGCAGATAGAAGGGCAGGAATTTGAAAGCTGCTAAAAATATTTAGTCATATATATGTGAAATCCCAGTGTGCTGCGATTTGTTATCTCTGAAGTGCTCCATGAAATCCTTTTCAGCTGATTGATTTGGTGGTTTCTTTATTCTGTTTTTTCTGAATCAGGAAAGTGTATTCATATACAAGTAGTGTCATTGAAGAAACCCAATTAATTTCATCTAGAAAGGTCACTACTTCAAACCAGCAGTGCTTTTACCAGTTATAATAAATATGCCTATCAATTCATATCATCTACAGGCCGACATTTAGAAGATTCAAATCGGTTTCATGTATTTCCCATCCAGAAATATTCAGCAGTGACCCCACGTGCTGAATGCTGAATCTGAAGATGTAAATGACGTAGACATAACAGATATACAACAAAGACACATCACAAGCAGCAGCAGAATTCACTAGCTAAAAGTAGAACTATTTGTTTCCTTATCTCCCAAGTCACTGAGAAATTTTGTTTAATTATGCAGTTTTCTATTTCCATTCAAAGAAACATGCCTCTACCCAAGTTCTGAGGCTTGAATCATGTCTCCCGAAAAAGATTCTAAGCCCTGGTACCTGTGCATAGGATCTTGTTTGGAAATAGGGTCTTTGTACATATAATCAAGATATGATAATGTCATTAGAGTGAGCTCAAATCTGTTATTTATGACTTGCCCTCGTAAGAAGAAAAGAGATAAGTAGACACTCTAGGAGATCACCATGTGACCACAGAGGCAGAAATTGAACTAATGTGTGTGATAAGCCAAGAAGCACCAAGGATTGCCAGCAACACCAGAGGCTAAGAGAAATGAATGAATGGATTCTCCCCTACAGCCTTCAGAGAGAGCATGGCAACTGCTGACAACTTGATTTCAGACTTTTAGCTTCCAGAACTGCGAGAGGATAAATTTCTATTGTTTAAAGCTGCCTAGTTTGTGGTACTTTGTTGCAGAGCTCTAAAAATATAATACATGGTATGGAAAAATACTAAACATTTGCTGTTTGAAAAATCAGTATCTGTTAGGCTCACTTGTTGATTGAAAAATCAGTAGTACTTCCTGTTAGGCTCTTTAAGATAAAATTTTATACAATTCTCTCCTATTCTGCATGAACATCCTCTATCCTTTTATTTGAGTGGTCAATTTCTCACTGTTAATTTCCTTTCTTTTTCATTTATTGAATAACAAAATCCTTTCCAAATAGAACCTCATTTAGGAGAAAGGGCAGGTTTGGACCTGGCATTCAATACCAAGGGAATGGTGGCACTGGGAGATGGAGAATCTTTTTCTCTTTACTGGGATGCTTGTGACAGATAGACTTTACCGCAACCGAATGGAACCTCAGAATGGATTGTGTTGGAGTTCGGTACCTGTGTTAGCTGGGGTCCACTGAAAAGCAGACACCAAGCTAGGATTAGTGGTGCAAGAAATACATCGGGGGAAATGCCTGAGAAGAATAAAGGGGAGGAAGCTGGAGAAGGCAGGGAGAGCATTCAGACTACAGTGCTGGTCTGACACCTGAGAAAGAGACAGTGAAGGAAGAAAGTTTGGATAGGGAGAGACTCAGACTACAGCACAGTTCCCAGAAATGTTTGTGCATGTCAATGGGCAATCTTGCAGCGAAGGTGCCCATGGGAAGAGTCCCGTGTCCCAGTACTGGGCGTGCACTAGCACCCTCACCAGGCTCACTCCTCAGCTAGGAGCACTCACGGGAAGCACAGCTTGAAGGCAAATGTGGTGGTGGATCCAGAGGGACAGCACCTGGGCCATCAGTCAGCTATGCTCCCAGCAGCAGGACATCTGAGTAGTATATTTTCATAGCCACCACTGTATTCAAAACAAGAATAAATTTTGGTTGTTGCCAGGAGGTCACAAGAGGGATAGCATCTCGAGTAATAAGGCAATTTTAGCCTAATTCATTTACTGGTCCTCATGATGACAGTTCCTTTTTGTCAATGGCTGGTCAGAGGCAGTTTTCTTGTGAGCTCAGGGGGTGGCTCTGGGTTCCTACCAGTGGCTCCCAGCTGTGATTCTTAGCAGCAGCTCTTGCCAAGGCATCTCCCACTGAGAAGGACTCTTTGTGCAGGCAGGACCTTGGTGAGCCCCAAGCTGTGCTGCAGAATGCCTGACAGCAGCAGTGGCTGACTGCAGGGCTCTGCTTGTTTCTTCTGCAGCAGGAGAGGTTTGCTCTGGCAGCCGTTCTAGTGCCCATCACTCCACCTTTGTTCTCCTCGTTCCCTTGCCCAGGTCACTCCTTTCTTCCTTCTCTGCCCAAACTTCAAAGTTCAGCTCAATGCCACTGACTGTTTATTTCCAGAATTCAAAGATGCATCGTCTGTATAACTTACTCACCATTCAAGCAAGGCATTTCCTTGTTGATTAACTTTTCTTGTGGG
>NW_007731304.1:139797-144716 GCF_000696425.1 Galeopterus variegatus | reverse complement strand
TGCAATATATTTCAGAGCCTTTATTTAATATATTCTTTGCTGTTGTGAATCTTAAAGAGTTATAAAGTATGTGGCATTTACCAAATTTCTTTGACCACTGAGTTTTTTTTTTTTTTTTCTGAAGCATCTTGAGTTGTGAATCTTAAAGAGTTATAAAGTATGTGGCATTTACCAAATTTCTTTGACCACTGAGTTCTGAAGCATCTTGAGGACTAGAAGTATATCCTTTTTGAAAATGCTAGATTAAATATCTAACCTTCCCAGAGGTCATTTTCATTTTTATGAGAAATTCTAGAAGACTAAAAGGACAGAGCTGGCTGGTTAGCTCAGATGGTTAGAGTGCGGTGTTGAAAACACCAAGATCGAGGGTTCAGATCCCCATACTGGCCAATCCACTCCTCCCCACACCTCCCAAGACTTCATGATCTAGAAGAGTGATTCTACGATGGTGGAATTTCAAGTACTGATAAGTCAGGAAGGTCATGAAGACCTTTGGTGTAGGGCTTATGCTTGATAATGTCGACCTTTCCAGTGACCTCATGGAAGCTCACATTAAGAGCTTCAATTATGCAGCCTGCTGTCCTGATTTGGATTCAAACTGAATCATTATATTATTCCCAGACTTCCTGTTATCACTTGTCCCTCCTCTCCCCCGCTTCAGAGCTGAGCTCTTTCCCAGTGAAATGTCTCGTCAAGCCTAGAAAAGCAGTCTGAAAAACCGCGAGACTCCTTCGTTCTCAGAAAAGATATTCTTCGTTTTTAGCCAAAAGTCAGGATCCTATCTCAAGAGATTGACATTGCCTGTGTGGCTGGGGACACTTCAAGGCTATCAAATCAACAAAAAGCCATTTGTTGAGTGACCAAAATATGCAAAGTCCCATGCTTTATATTTGCCTAAGGTGGTAGTTTTCTCTGTTCTAGGAGGCAGTCTAGATTAATGAAATGAATCTAAACTTGGTAGTCTGATTATTTAATATTTAATTAATGTCATGGTTTTGTTGTTGTTGGTTTGTTTTTAGCTCTGTTCAAGCTGTGGGAGTCTCTTGTGGAACATAAACCCTTAACTGTTAGACTATGATCACTAGTTCCTTATGGAGTCCCCACAGACAGTAAATGCTAATAAACGTGGCTGATATATTCATTTTAAATAGTCAATATTAAGGAAATTTCATGGATGCTTTTCTGGACTATGTTATTTCCCATTTAAACTTCTTTTGGAGACAACATTATTGTTACTATTAATGTAAGTTCCTTTTCCCAGAGATCAGTAATGGTTTGTAGAAATGATTTCACTAACATTGCTTTGTTATATGTATTTTCAGACTCAGAGCAGATGCAATTATCAATTGCACAGAGAAGAAATACTCAAACTTTATTTATACACATTCATAACAGCCAAACTTATTAATTGGCCTTGGCAAAGGAAAAATTATCTTTGCTGCCCACCACATCCCCTTCCCCTTCCATTGGGAGGTACACTGATGACTGAGCTGAGACTGGGCTTGCTGCTTGTTGGTGTCTTATTTTTTGATTTATTTTGGACATCTGGGCCTGGGTGTGTCTTGGGGGAGGGAGGGCCGGTATGGTGAAGGCTGATGTGTGTGCAGCTGGGGTGAGGCGGGTGGACAATGGAGAGGATGCCTAGTCCCCAGCCCAGCCCTGCTGACTAAGTCTGAGGCCTGGAAAGCAAAGGAGGAAACTGAAGAAGCAGTTTTAACCTAAGGGCTGGTGAGGAGCCAGGAGGCAGGTCCCTGCCTGAGGCCTGGGGTGAATAAAGGAATCATACTCGTATACAGGTTGACTATATGTCTCGGTTTGCCTGGGTCTGTGTCCCGGTTTGCCTGGGACAGTGCCAGTTTATCCTCTTGTCTTGTGGTAACAATTAAATAAGAGCCTCCTTTTGATATTGGTGGAGAGGGTCTAGGAACTCCTAACCGGCTTCAACACACCCCATCTCTAGCAGGTTCTTGACTCCACCACAGGAAAGAATTCAAGCACAGAGTGACAGACAGCACAAAGTAAAAACAGGTTTAATGTAACAGTGAAGAGGTACAAGCCTCACTGAGAAACCACGGCCTAGCTAAAGAGACTGAGCAGGGTCTGCACCAAGTTTAATATGAAAGTAAAAAATGTACGTTTAGTACAAAGTGTAGGCTGGCTCAGGAGAGTGAGTGACAGCCCCTTAGTAATAAGCTTAACACAAAAGTAAAGTTGCCACACCTCTCCCTGCAAGGTGTGGCTGGCCAGAGAGTGAGCCGACGCAGCCCCGCCTTCTACAGGATTCAACTTTCATAGTTTCACCATCTAATACATATTCATACTATCTAATGAATATTTAACTAAGGGAGTGGTTCCCAGTTATGTAACATAGCATTGCACATGCTCAGTTGGTCTCTTTTTAGCGCCCACTGATTGGTGGAATTCCAACATACCCATTGGAAAACATCTGGAATTTTCAGCACTCTCCAGCACATCCAGAGGAAGATCATTCAAAGGATAAACTCCCCTCTACTGAGCATGCCCAGCTACTGGATTTGCATAAGTCAACCCCCTCCAGGTTCCAATTTCCCCATGTAGGTGCCCCAAATAAGCCCAACTTGCAGCAATAACTCTTCTCTAGGGGAAGACCTAGAGGAGGGACCTGAGACTTTGGGGAGTGGTTTGAAACCCAGAGATGTGTCCTGAAATCCAAACCCTTGGAAACTGAGCATCGCCTATCTCACTTTCATTCCCAGAGCTGACTGAATTGAGAAAATATGTATTCACCCTCAGCACAGAGTGAGGAAGAAGAGAGAGACTCCCTCCACCATGCACACAGAAGGCCCCGTGTGCCTCCAGTATCAGAGGGCTGTTTAGCAGCACTGGGATGACCCCTCCCTGATTGTTCTCATGGGGGGCCCGGGCAGTGGTGAGTGTCCTCTGAATGGCTTCATCATTGGTGGGCACCACTAAGGTGGTGCATGGAAGGACTTGAGCTGATTTGTTTGGGAACATGTGGAGAAACCCCTTGAGGACCGTTCAACATTCTGGGGAAAGTCTGCTGTTAGGAGGGAAGTTTTTGTTATGGGACCTCACTTGGTCTCCAGGTGAGGCCCAGGGAAATTAATACATGGGTTCTGGTAGTAACTGTAGGTGGAAAATGAGGGCCCATTTTGATTCTGAGAATTTATTTGTTTAATGGACTCAGAAACATTGCAATGGGCAAGATCCAATCACAGGTTCCCCAACTTAAATAGATCTAAATAATGCAGAACACTTTATCAGGTAGTAGAGTGTAGCAATTTATCAGTCTGAATCTTGGTCTTTTGAAATCCTGTGGCTCCTGTCTTAAGCAGTCACTCAAAAATTCTCATAGTGATGACAAGATGAGACTGATGACTAAGTTTGCTTCCAGGTGTGGAGCCAGTTTTAAAATAACTGTAGTGCATTTTTGACTGATTATCTCATGCACTCACTTTAATATGATCATGTCTGTCTGATTTATTTTTATTATGTTATATAACCCAAATCTTTCCTAATGCAGAAGTAAAGACAGAACTGCCATAAGTAGGTATGCAGTATTTGTTCTAAGAATGTTTTCATATTTTTCTGTCTGATTTATTTTTATTATGTTATATAACCCAAATCTTTCCTAATGCAGAAGTAAAGATAGAACTGCCATAAGTAGGTATGCAGTATTTGTTCTAAGAATGTTTTCATATTTTGTTAGTTCTCAAAGAATTACGTTAAATTTATTTGTGCTTAATCATAATAAATATTGAAGATAAATTACTATACACATTTTTGTTTTTGGTGATTTAACCTTTGCATTAAAACGTAGTGCAAAGGTTAAATCACCCTGAGTTAGTGCCCTGAGTAAATTATTTTTTTAAAAGACTCAACTGACCTGAAAGAACTGATGTTTCTTCCCCAGGTGAATAATCAGTTCTTCTTTTAACTTTTTAAAAAGGAATAGCTTTTTTATTGCTATGTACAGGCTGCTTTCTTATAATAACTAATGGAAAGTATTTTTATGCTTTTCTACATTTTTTTCTGTATGCATAGGACACACTCTCCTAAAGAAAGGCACTTTATTTCCCACAGCACAATAACTAAAAAATATTGATATCTATGGATAAATTTTCTATTAAAGTACTTTAATTTTATATTTTTGTATTTTTGTTTCTTGGGGTGTTGGTGCTAAGTATTCTGATTTATTCTATTTTTGGATAATCTCCTTATTGTATTTCCCTAATGTTTTGGTATGTTTTATTTTTCCATATCTGTGTATATTATGTTTCTTTTACCCTTTTCATTGTGTGAGGTTCTAAGCAGAAGAAATAATATTTGTTATTTAAATTTTTTATTGTGACTCCATCCCCAGCTCCGCCAAGTGCGCGCCGATCAGAGAGGTGGCCAGCCAGAGAGGCCCAAGATCCGCGGTCACTACGTGACCTGTAGTGACTATGCACGACCCAGCAGGTAGGCCTCACTGCCGCCACCTGACTCCATCCCCAGCCCAACTGAGTGCATGCTGACCAGAGAGGCGCCTCCCCAGAGAGGCCCAAGACCCAAGGCAACCAAGCACGGAGGAACTAGTGGACAACTGAACAGACACTGAGGCAGCCATACCCAATTGGCAGCCCCAGCAGCATCCTAGCCAGACAATAGTGTCGAAACAGTGGACCGTGAAATCCCCTGCCACAATGACTAAACATAAAAGGAAAGATACCAGAAATATAAAAAATCAAGAAAGTACAACACCAAAGGGTAATAACTCTCAAGCTCTATGAAAAATCAAGAAAGTACACCACCAAAGGATAATAACTCTCAAGCTCTAGGTCCTATAGAACAAGAAGGCCTTGAAATGTCTGACACGGAATTTGGAGTGATAATTCTAAGGAAACTAAATGAGATACAGGAAAACTCAGCTAGACAAC
>NW_007731304.1:137331-138078 GCF_000696425.1 Galeopterus variegatus | reverse complement strand
GACCCACCTCACCTATAAAGACTCACATAAACTAAGAGTGAAAGGATGGAAAAAGATTTACAATGCAAATAGGAATGAAAAATGAGCTGAAGTAGCTAGTCTTATATCTGATAAAATAGATTTTAAACTGAAAAGCATAAAAAGAGATAATGATGGCCACTACGTAATGATAAAAGTATTGATCCATCAAGAAGAAATAACAATCATAAATATATATGCACCCAATGTCAGAGCAGCCAGATTTATTAAGCAAACTCTATTAGATCTAAAGAAGGAAATAGACACTAATACCATAATACCATGGGACCTGAACACCCACTATCAATATTGGACAGATCATCTAGGCAAAGAATCAGAGAAACACAAGATCTAAACAACACTCTAGACCAATTACTTGGCAAATATCTACAGAACATTCCATTCAACAAGCTCAGAATATTCATTCTTCTCATCAGCACATGGATCAATCTCCAGGATAGATCACATGCTTGGTCACAAATCAAGTCTCAACAAATTCAAAAAATTGGAATTTTCCCATGCATTTTTTCAGACCACAATGGATTAAAATTAGAAATCAATAACAAATGAAATTCTGGAAACTATACAAACACATGGAAATAAAACAGCATTCTACTTAATGACATATGAGTCCAAGAAGAAATCAAACAGGAAATCAAAAAAATTGTTGAAACTAATGAAAACAATGATACATCATAACAAAACCTGTGGGATACTGCAAAAGCAGTA
>NW_007731304.1:135223-136621 GCF_000696425.1 Galeopterus variegatus | reverse complement strand
AAAAAGGTGAGATTACAACTGATACGTCTGAAATAGAAGGAATCATTCAAGACTACTATAAGAAACTATATGCCAACAAATTTGAAAATCTGGAGGAAATGGGTACATCTTTGGACACACACAAACTACCAAAACTGAGACAAGAAGATGTAGAAAATCTCAACAGACTGATAACAATAAAAGATTGAAGCTGTTAGCAGAAGGTGCCCAACAAAGAAAAGCCCACGACCAGATAGTTTCATAGCAGAATTCTACCAAACATTAAAAGAGGAATTGACACCGATTCTCTACAAACTATTCCAAAAGATTGAAACAGGCAATTCTCCCAAACTCATTCTATGAAGCAAACATCACCCTGATACCAAAACCAGGTAAAGAAACAACTGAAAAAGAAACAACAGGCCAATATCCTTGATGAATGTAGATGCAAAAATCCTCAATAAACTACTAGCTAACAGACTACAGCAACACATATGAAAAATTATACACCATAATCAAGTGGGATTCATCCCAGGGATTCAAGGTTGGTTCAACATACACAAGTCAATAAATGTGATACACCATATCAATAAAATCAAACACAAGGACCATAGGATCATCTCTATGGATGCTGAAAAAGCATTTGATAAAATTCAACACTCATTCATGATAAAGACTCTCTATAAGCTAGGAACAGATAGAAAGTATCTCAACATAATTAAAGCCATATATGATCAACCCTCTCCCAATATCATTTTGAATGGGGAAAAGCTGGAAGCTTTTCCTTTAAGAACAGGAACTAGACAAGGATGCCAACTCTCACCACTTCTATTCAGCATAGGGTTGGAAGTACTAGCCAGAGAAATTACAGAAGAGAAGGAAATAAAGAGCATCCCGATTGGAAAAGATGAAGTTGAACTGTCCCTGTTTGCAGATGACATGATCCTATATATTGAACAGCCTAAACCCTCTACAAAAAAATTCTTGGAATTGATAAATGATTTCAGCAAAGTAGCAGGATACAAAATCAACACACAAAATTCAGTAGCATTTCTATGTTCTAACAATGAACTGGCAGAAAAAGAAATCAAGAAAGCTTGCCCATTTACAATAGCCACCCCCAAAATAAAATACTTAGGAATAGAGTTAACCAAGGATGTGAAAAATCTCTATAATGAGAACTACAAACCACTGCTGAGAGAAATTAAAGAGGACAGAAGAAGATGGGAAGATATCCCATGCTCTTGGATTGGAAAAATCAACACTGTGAAAATGTACATACTACCCAAAGTGATATACAAATTCAATGCAATCCCCATCAAAATTCCAATGGCATTTTTCTCAGAAATGGGAAAAACTATTCCTAAGTATTTTATTTTGGGGATGGCTATTGTAAATGGGCAAGCTTTCTTGATTTCT
>NW_007731304.1:133336-134888 GCF_000696425.1 Galeopterus variegatus | reverse complement strand
CTATAAGCTAGGAACAGATAGAAAGTATCTCAACATAATTAAAGCCATATATGATCAACCCACTCCCAATATCATTTTGAATGGGGAAAAGCTGGAAGCTTTTCCTTTAAGAACAGGAACTAGACAAGGATGCCAACTCTCACCACTCCTATTCAGCATAGGGTTAGAAGTACTAGCCAGAGCAATCAGAGAAGAAAAGGAAATAAAGGGCATCCAGATTGGAAAAGATGAAGTCAAACTGTCCCTGTTTGCAGATGACATGATCCTATATATTGAACAGCCTAAACCCTCTACAAAAAAATTCTTGGAATTGATAAATGATTTCAGCAAAGTAGCAGGATACAAAATCAACACACAAAATTCAGTAGCATTTCTATATTCTAACAATGAACTGGCAGAAAAAGAAATCAAGAAAGCTTGCCCATTTACAATAGCTACCCCAAAAATAAAATACTTAGGAATAGAGTTAACCAAGGATGTGAAAAATCTCTATAATGAGAACTACAAACCACTGCTGAGAGAAATTAAAGAGGACACAAGAAGATGGTAAGATATCCTATGCTCTTGGATTGGAAGAATCAACACTGTGAAAATGTCCATACTACCCAAAGTGATATACAAATTCAATGCAATCCCCATCAAAATTCCAATGACATTTTTCTCAGAAATGGAAAAAAGTATCCAAACATTTATATGGAATAACAAATGACCACACATAGCCAAAGCAATTTTGAGCAAAAAAAAAAAAAATAAAATAAATAAATAAAAATAAATAAAGCTGGAGGCATAACACTACCTGACTTTAAAACATACTACAAAGCTATAATAACCAAAACAGCATGGTACTAGCATAAAAACCGACACACTGATCAATGGAATAGAATAGAGAATCCAGAATTAACCCACACACCTACAGACATCTGATCTTTGACAAAGGCACCAAGCCTATACACTGGGGAAGAGAGACTGCCTCTTCAGCAAATGGTGCTGGGATAACTGGATATCCATATGCAGGAGAATGAAACTAGACCCATACCTCTCACCATATACTAAAATCAACTCAAAATGGACTAAAGAATTCATTATATACCCTGAAACAATAATACTTCTTAAAGAAAACACAGGAGAAACACTTCAGGAAGTAGGACTGGACACAGACTTCACGATATGACCCCAAAAGCATGGGCAACCAAAGGAAAAATAAACAAATGGGATTATATCAAACTAAAAATCTTCTGCACAGCAAAAGAAACAATTAATAGAGTTAAAGGACAACCAAATAGTGCAGGAAAATATTTGCAAAATATGCATCTGACAAAGGATTAATATCCAGAATATACAAGGAACTGAAACAACTTTACAACAAAAAAACAAGTAAGCCAATGAAAAAATAGGCTAAAGAGCTAAATAGGCATTTCTCAAAGGCAGATATACAAATGGCCAACAGACACATGAAAAAATACTCAACCTCACTCAGCCTTCGGGAAATGAAAATCAAAACCACACTGAGATACAATCTCACCCCAGTTAGGATGGCTAATATCCAAAAGAC
>NW_007731304.1:131862-132879 GCF_000696425.1 Galeopterus variegatus | reverse complement strand
AGAAATATCACATGTTCTCACTTATTGGTGGGAGCTAAAAATAAATAAATAAATAAATAAACAAAAAAAACGGTAGGGGGGAAGAAGACACAACAATGACAATTCCTTGAAGTTGATACGACAAGCGAACAGAAAGGAGGTTGCTGGGAGGGAGGGTGGAGAGGGAGGAGGGAGGGAGTTTTTGGTAATGGGCCACAATAATCAACCACATTGTATATTGGCAAAATAAATAAAATTTATAAATAAATAAATATTTTTTTTATTGTAATATGAGCTTTTCTTTAAATAATAAAAAAGACAAAAAATAGTTGTTTTGTGTTGACTGAAATGAAGCTGGGTATGAATATTATCTGAATGGTGTATGTTTTTGAAAAATCTTTTATCTAGTTATAAAAGAAATGCATACCTGGCTTTTGGCTTTTCTTATTTATGTAAAGTAACCTGTTCAGCCGTGCTCTTTAACATCTCCTTCACCTTCCCCAGGACCTTCCTCCACAAAATAGCTCCTTTTCCTGAAAAGGAGCTCTCTCTTTACTGGTTTCTTCCCTTGTATTCACTAGCACCATAAATCTTTCTTTATTCATAAAAACAATCAAAAAAAGAAAAATCACCACCCTTCCCATAGCCGTGTGACTTCCTTTGCTTTTGATTTACTACCAAATATCTTGAAAAAACTACCCCTGCCTACTTTGCTCGAATAACCTCTCTCTTACCCTGTGACTTTATCTTAGTCTATGTGTGCTGTTATAACAAAATACCACAGACTGGGTAATTTATTAACAATGGAAATTTATTTCTCACGGTTCTGGAGGCTGCAAAGTCTAAGATCAAGGTTCCAGCACTGGTGTCTGGTGAGGGCTGCTCTCTGCTTCCATGACGGTGCCTTGTTGCTGGTCCTCACACAGAGGAGGGTGGAAGGACGCAGGAGAGAGCCCTTCAACTTCAAGCCCTTCATGTTCAAACCATAGCAGACTTGCTCAGGTTCCAACAGCCCATTCTCCGATGCACTGCGACAGC
>NW_007731304.1:128659-131814 GCF_000696425.1 Galeopterus variegatus | reverse complement strand
GTTTTTTGTTGCTCTTGGAAATGCAATTAGTACTCTGGTATCACAGCCCACACTTCTCAGGGTCATGCTGTCTCCTGGCATGGCCGCTCCAGACCCGTCGCCATCTTGGAATCAGCCGTGCTCTTTAACACATCTCCTTCACCTTCCCCAGGACCTTCCTCCACAAAATAGCTCCTTTTCCTGAAAAGGTCAACTCTCTCTTTACTGGCTTCTTCCCTTGTATTCACTAGCACCATAAACCTTTCTTTATTCATAAAAACAATCAAAAAAAGAAAAATCACCACCCTTCCCGTAGCTGTGTGACTTCCTTTGCTTTTGCTTTACTACCAAATATCTTGAAAAAACTACCCCTGCCTACTTTGCTCGAATAACCTCTCTCTTACCCTGTGACTTTATCGTAGTCTATGTGTGCTGTTATAACAAAATACCACAGACTGGGTAATTTATTAACAATGGAAATTTATTTCTCACGGTTCTGGAGGCTGCAAAGTCTAAGATCAAGGTTCCAGCACTGGTGTCTGGTGAGGGCTGCTCTCTGCTTCCATGACGGTGCCTTGTTGCTGGTCCTCACACAGAGGAGGGTGGAAGGACGCAGGAGAGAGCCCTTCAACTTCAAGCCCTTCATGTTCAAACCATAGCAGACTTGCTCAGGTTCCAACAGCCCATTCTCCGATGCACTGCGACAGCCTTGTAATCTCTCTGAACATGTGATGGTATTAACTATATCCTCCCTTTCTTGAAACTGTTTTTCCTTGACATTTGTGGCATGGTCCTGTTCATGATTGCTAGGCCACTTTGAGTTATCACCACTGCCACCAACTTAATACGATATATTTATCCAAACTCTAACTCATCATTTAGGAAAAATAATACTTTAGTTATGTAAACACAACACTAGTGTCTACTAAAAATGGCATAGGACTTTCTGCTTTGTGAATACTTTCACCATCAAAGTTCCTGAAAGTTAAGTTGAAGTTAGTGAGGCTTCTGACTTTGACACCAGGCACCCTGTGGCCTCAGGTCCCTAATTATTGCAGACTAGAACTTTAGTGATTCAGTGGTAGGGTTAGCACAAAACTGTAAGGATGCCACACAGTTTTAATCATCCCCCGAGCATTATTATCAGTTGTTAAAAGAGATGCTAATACTTAAATGAAGCCTCTCCATGACTGATGTCAGCTACGTGGGCAGTGTACCCTCTTAAAAATAGTTTCAAAGTGATTTAAAGGTTAAAAGCTGCTGATTCTTAATACTTCTGATCCTCTCCACATTGTCCAGTGCTGGAAAGCCCTGCACTCATACCCTCTGATGTGCTTCAGGACTTAGAACAGCACAATCTCTTCTCTCCCTAGATTAACATTGTTTCACATCATATTTATTCAATCGACAATTATCGAACACCTACACTATGGGTGAGGCTCTGTACTAGTCACTGCGTATGTAAAGGTTAATAAGACATCACTCTTATTCTACCTTGTAGCCCATTAGGGGAGACACACATAATAATAAGATATTCACAAAATACTCAAAGTGATACTTTTGTCTGCACAGTAAATGTGTCTTTGAGAAACAACTCCTCCATTACTCCACGTTCACTTCATGGAACTCAGAGATTGATCCAAGTGAGAACATGAGCCAAGAAATTCTAATCAGGGCCCTTTCATAAAATTTAATGTAAATTTACCGGGAGACACAAGGTCTGTCTTCCTTTTGGATTACAAATTTGGGACAACCAGCAGCTTCTCATATAGAGAGAGTAGCCTGAGGATGCAAACATACGAGACCTTCCATTCATTGTATCCCACACATCTGGCTCAGTTCCTGACATGCTGTGGGTACTCAACACATTTGCCGTAGAGAATGGTCTTAAGAGTGGGAACACTGCATGTGACCTGCAGTCAGTAATCTTTCTGTACTGAGGTAGATTGTAGAAAGAGAAGATAAAAATATGGAAAGAAAGAAGAAATATCTGCGGTAGCAGAGAGTGCAGGTGGCAGTTCTGCTGGACTGACCTAGAAACACTTGACTACTTTTTCTCCCATATACAGTGTGTACTGTGTGTAAAGCCATCCCAGACAGAGGCGTTAGTTACCCTAGTAAAGGTATAACTAGAATTGGTCTTTCCATAGGCCAAAGTAAATGTGTTTTATAGAGTTACAAAATGCTGGGGAAACTAAGGCCTGGGCTGAGACTAGACCCACCCTAGCAAAACGTTGTAGTCAAGATAAGAAACAGTTACAAGTGAGGTCACCCCAGAATATTCAGTGTCATGAAGGCTACCTGTTTAATGATTTTTCTCTCTTCTCTCTCTCTGTCTGCCCCCCTCATCTATATCTATATCCATTAACATCTTTTTTTGTTAACTTATTATAATACAATGGTAAGACTATTGCCAGATATTTCAGCCTATGTAAAATTATCTGTGATGTCAATTACCTGGGAAAATGCCTATAAAATTTTACTTAAATCATTCACATACACAAAATAATAAACACACATATAAATTTTGTCATTTCAAATTTGAGGAAATATGATATTGATTAAAATTTTTATATATAGAAACTTGCAAAAATATACTGGCCAAGAGTGAACCCATGTTTCAACAATTGCCAACTCACAGCCAATCTCGTTTCATTTATACCTTCACCCGTTCACCCCCTATATTTTTATGAAAAATCTAGACTTGGTATAATTTATCATAAATATTTCTTTATGTATTTTGAAAGATAAAAAAATTTGAAAGCATGACTCCAATAATTCTATTACTATTTTTAAAATTTACTTTTATGATTTACAGTTATATTTAGTAACTATAATTAGCCAATAAAAAGTTAATTTTTCATTTTGAATGGTAGATCCTGATTTGATTTGTACTCATAAAAAGGACGACTCATTTGAAATTGGTAATTTGTTTCGTCTTTCAAAAACATGATAAATTTCTTCTTTAAATTGATTAAATAAGACTTCTAGGGTCTCATTAATAGTGTTAATTTGTTTAGGACACCCTTATAGCTTATTAATGGGAAAAAATGGTACCCGGGATTTCCTTTTTGTTGTTGTGTATTAAATTTATTTATTTGTTATTATTACTTTTTTACATTCTAAGATGTTACAGAGCAGTTGGGGGGAGGATGGGAGGGTAATGGAGGTGGGGG
>NW_007731304.1:123076-128019 GCF_000696425.1 Galeopterus variegatus | reverse complement strand
TGGCTCCTTCTCTGGCCTGGTTATGGAGAATGGGGGGGCATGGGACCCCCCCCAACTCAGGCTTAGGAAACTTGGGGTTTTCTGGTGGTAGCACAGTTGTTGCTGGGCTGGATGCAAGTGTCAGGGGGCATGACTGAGGCCCTTGGCCCCCTCAACCCCAGCTTGGGGCCAGAGGGCTTCCAGCTCTTCTTGGTTTTATAGGTGTTCTTTGGTGGTTTTAGACCATTACTGATTAATATCAGAACTTTGTCTCTGATCTGTGGGTTTTTTGTGTTTTCTTTCAGTTCTGTGTTGGATTATTTGCTGTTCCCACCACTTAAACTCTGCCCTGGAACTAATTTGTTGTCCTTTGCTCACTTTGAAAATGGGGGAACTTCCTATGGGGACCAGCATGTGAGCCCTGTGGTTGAGCTAAATTGATATTTTGCTACTGATTCCCTGGGGAAGGCTTTTTGTGCAGCTCAGGTTTTAACTGTTGACCTTGTAAGCACTGCCGGGTCTTGTGAGATCTGGTACACCTGGGTTGTGTAGAAACTCTGGTCTGCACCTCAGACTTCTCAGCAAACTGCACCTCCTGCAGTTCTATATTCCTTACCAGTCTACACTGAGTGGCCCTGTGCTTACTGGAGAGCAGATCAGCTGTCCATGCTGTGTCCCAATGTTCCCCCAGTGAGCCAGTCTACCCACCACTCACACTCCAAACACTTCCCATGGGGCAAGCTATGCAATGGCTCACTGTCTTGTGAATGCTCTTTTTTTTCGGTTGTCTGTGGCCGCTTGCTCCTATGTGGGTCCATGGGAACCCTGGCAGTGGCTTTGCTGGCCTGGGGGCTACCAAGGCCCTTTCTGCCCTGCAGTCTCCAACCAACTTCACACAAAGGGCACAACAGCGTCTTTTGCCAGCTCTTGCTCCGTGTGCTCACCAGCTCCAGATCTGAAGTGTCAGGGGCTCGAAAGGATCAGAGAGGTCCCTTCTCTCTGTCATCGTGACTTCTCCCACCTTCATGCCCTCCGTAGGTCTCTCCTCCTCTTCCCCTGAGCTCTAGTGGCCCCAGCTTAGCAGTCTTTGCTTTTTAATAGTTGTAATTAGTTGTTTGTGAGAGAGAGTGACACTGGGGACCATCCATTCTGCCATCTTGTTTCTCTGCCAAGATTTCTTAAGTCTGATGACTTAAAATTCACATCTGTAGAGTCATCTAATAATATTCATTCAGTCCATGACTTTTGGAGTGTCTTATACTTTGCATTCTAAAATGTGTTTAAAATACACATTTTACACTTCAGTCCTGTAAATCAGTTATACTAAATAGTTCACCTCCATTTTAAAAAAGAGATGTGAAATGACCAGTGGAAGACCTGAACCAATCTCCAAAACAGGAATTCTGTCTCAAACCTTGGGTACTTTTCACCTAATCACACCATTCCTGTGAAACCTTCTTTTGTCACTCTCCTGCAAACATAGCCATATCTTATGTGATCAAACTTTCAAAGCCCTTGGTAAAGGGGAAGGGTAAATATGAGAATGTATCCCACCTTCATAATCTGATTAGGCTGCTGGTGATCAACACGACATTTCTTTTTCTACACTTCTCTCTCTCTCTCTCACACACACACACACACACACACACACACACACACACACACACACACACACACACACCCCTTAGGACATAGCTTGCAGTGCTGGGCTAGTAATATTGGGATCAGAAGGTGGAATCCGATAAACATCTCTTCCTCTCTAGAGAAAAATGATCTCTTGTCTAAGAGGGATTCTTTTGCCAGCAGAAAATTCTTTTCTTTCAGCCTTGGCCAAAGTCTTAAGGATCTATAGGCTATATGATTTGCTAAAACAAATAAAGTAACATGATTTTTTAAAAATGTGTAATCTTTCCTGCTGCTCTCTATTTCTTCCTACCGTGTTGATAAATCTCATTCCTGACAAATTCATTTTCATCATTTCTGTTTTCAATGACCATTTTATATTTTATTACTGTTGATAGCTATAAGAAGACTTGATTCATATTACAAATCCAGAATTGATTAGTGGAACACTCAGAATAAGACAAACTGAAATTATGACAGTGTTCAAAGGCACTATTGCTCCTAATCAAATAAACACTGGAACATGGTGGTTTCATGGAGATGAAAAAATAATTTCTGAATATTGGAGAAGGAACAATCAAATCGACCACTTGAGAACATTTGGGAATTAATATGCTAAATAATTATTGTAATTTATGGTCATTATCAATAGTTTTGTCTGTACCTTCTTTTGGGAATAGCATTACTACTCCCTCCCTCCTGTTACATAACTGCAGTGAGAACCTCATCCTAAGCCTTGATCCTGACTGCTTGGCTAGAGTGATTGGTGGGGCAGGCCCCAGTCTCAGCCTAATCATAGTACCCCACACGCCCAGACACAGTGCTTGGTCTAGGGGTAGACCTGTGACACAATCTATCTGGGAAAAATCCTTCTATGAAGTTTCTGGGGCTATGGAAAAATGTTTGTTTCCTTTTTGGTCACAGGTGAGTAAGGTGTAAATCAGGAGCTGCTGGAAGCCAGATCTGCTACTTCTCAGAAAAGCCTGTCAGAGGATGTAGCCCACCTGTAGAAGGAGGTGGAGAAGAAACCTAGAGAGGGAGAGTCCTGAGAGTGTGAGAGGCCCTGCTGACCACTCAGCCAGCCTTTCCCCTTCCTAGCCCACATTTTGAATATGTAGCCAGAAATCACTTCCCACCCACTTCATTTTTTTCTTTTTTTTTTTGCCTAAGCTGGTTTAAGTTTTGTCACTTGCAAATAAAAATATCTTGTCTCTAGTACTATACACAATGTTTTATTTCTAACACAGAAGTAGACATAGATTAGAATCACTTGTTAGCTGGATATCCTTGGGCAAGTCACTTAAACTCTCCAGTTTGTCATCTGTCATAAGAATAATATCTGTTCACAGTGATTTACTTATGGAGTGGTTGTATGGGTTAAATGGGATGCGGCAAGTAAAATGCATAACTCTCAGTCTCTAAGTTGTGCTGTTCTTCTGATTTTCTTTGCAACATTTGGTTTATGCACTGAGTTAGAAAATGTGGTTGATTGAATTATTGAGCCTAGTTCTTCACCCCTTCCTGTATTTGTCTCCTTTGTCTGTAGCTTTGCAGGTTTTCCCTCTGAAGATAGATATACTTCCCCGTCCCATCGATTTTGAACTTGGCCACCTGACTTATTTTGGCCCATGGGTTGTTAGCTGACTTAACACAAGCACAGACTTGAATGATGCTTGTGTTACAGGGTGTGCTCTCTTGCACTCTGCCCTGAGAACACATCTCAGCTAGTCCCAGGAGGATGTGAGACATGTAGAACAGAGCTGCCTCAGGGGACTCATAGGCCCTTGAGTAAAATGAATGCTTCCTGTTTTAAGCCTTTGAGATTTTGTGGTTATTAGTCAGCAATGACTGAGTGATACAGAAGTTAATTACCACATTCCGGTAGCTAGATGTTAATCAAACTGATCCTTATAATAGAAAAACATTTAACAATAGTGCATATATTCTACCAATAAAATAAAACTAATTATTAAAAATACTAGAAAAGAAAGGCTTCATGTCCAAAGATGTTGCAGAGAATGACCAAAGATACTGGTTCTTAACTCAATGCAGTCATGAACTCTTCAGAGTATGATCAGAGCCTTGAACCCTCATGAATCCATCACAAATACAGCATTTTGTATATAGTTACATGGAATTTGTGGATGCTTTAACACCCACTGAGTCTATAATCCTCAGATTCAGAATCTCTGTTCTAGGAAAACCGAGAAAGCTATGTAGCATTGAAAGTCTGCAGCTTTGAAAAAATGTCTGATTCTGGGGAATGATATAGAAGTAGAGTTTACAAATGCTGTGAGTTAAACATATATTTTAACTTGACCTTATCTGATATCCTCAAGATTGTTCAGTCTGAAAAATATGTACATAGTAATTATTTAATTCAATATGTATATTCTGTTGGTGTTTAGCATGTCATCTTATGTTGTATTTAAAAATTTTAGTGTGTGTATATGCTATATGTGTCTCCACATCAATGCTACAAGAGTTCAGCAGAAAGAAGAATGACAAGGTGTTGGGTGTGGTTGAGAAGGCCCTAATGATATATAAGTATGACTCAAGTTAGTAGAAAATATGGGAAACGCCATTTCATATGAATGTGAATTTGAACAAATATGTAGAGAGAAAAGCAGACATGCAATGTGTTATGATGGTGAATTTTATGTATCAACTTTACTGGGCCATGGGGTGTCCAGATATTTGGTTAAACATTATTCTGGGTATGTCTGTGAGGGTGTTTCTGGATGAGATTCACATATGAATGGGTAGATTGAATGAAGCACGTTGCCCTCCCCGGTGTGCCTGGGCCTCACCCAATCTGTGAATGGCCTGAAGAAAGCATAAAGGCCGAGTAATGGGGAACCTGCTCTCTCTGCTTGTCTTTGAGATGGGACATTAGTCTTCTGCCTTCATATTTAAACTTGGACTGGAACTTACACCATGGACTTTCCTGGTTCTTAGACTTTTGAACTTGCATCAGAACGATACCATTGTCTCTCCTGGATCTCCAGCTTGCCAACTGCAGATTTTGGGACTTAGCATTCACACTTGCTTCGTGAGCCAGTTCCTTATAATAGATTAATTTCTTCTCTCCCTCTCTCTGTATATGTAAATATACATATAGACATAGATATATGTCTATATCTATCTATATATTTATTTCTATATCTATATCTATATATTTATGTCTATGTTTATATCTATATCTAACCTATTGGTTCTGTTTCTCTGGAGAACACAGATTAGTGCATGTGTCAACTGGGAATTTTTTTTTAATCACAATTTGTTGTTTTTTTTTTTTTTTAAAAGATGACCGGTAAGGGGATCTTAACCCTTGACTTGGT
>NW_007731304.1:112928-122732 GCF_000696425.1 Galeopterus variegatus | reverse complement strand
AGATTAGTGCATGTGTCAACTGGGAATTTTTTTTTAATCACAATTTGTTTTTTTTTTTTTTTTTAAAAGATGACCGGTAAGGGGATCTTAACCCTTGACTTGGTGTTGTCAGCACCACGCTCAGCCAGTGAGCGAACCGGCCATCCCTATATGGGATCCGAACCTGGGGCCTTGGTGTTATCAGCACCGCACTCTCCCGAGTGAGCCACAGGCTGGCCCTTTTATCACAATTTGAATCTATTGCATAAGTTGAGGTGAAAAACATCGAGTTTAGCTAGCAGAAATAAAGAAAAGTTAGGCTAATAAATTTAGAAAAAACTGCCTAAAGGTCAGCCAGACTTTGCGGAAGGGAGAGATAAAGCAGTAGAGTAAGTATGTAGACCTCTGGTCTGGCTTGCTTTCTTTTAACCACACAGTGAGTGTAGCCTAGAGACAGTGGGATTTTGACCAGGTCTAGTTAAATCTTTGTCAAAACCGCTTTGCACATTCTCCTCTTTGCCCCACCAATAAGACCTCTTCCTTATGATAATCGCATTAAATATTCAGAAAGTAAACAAAACTTAGGTCAAACTTTGTAGTTTATAAAGCTTCCCTTGGAAATGGTTTTTGCCAAAGGCAGAGAAGAGAGAATTTCCAGGCACTGTTGATTTGCTGTTTCTTTTGCTGACTTTGGCTGTGTAATTTTGGGGTAAAGAACCTTGGAGTATTTTACACACATTGTCTTGTCTAGTATCCACTGACTTTAATGTTTATAAAGAAATCCTAAAATTCTGAAACCCAGGACTTGGAAAAAGTGAAAAGCCACTCTCTTTGTGCCTACAAATGGGGATTGCTGATTTCTGTAGAGATGTAGAAAGAAATATGGTCAGAGAAATCAACAAGGGATTGATTGTGCAGGGCCTTGAATAAAAGGTTAACAATCATCAAAAGTTTTTTGTGTATATGTTGCTTTGTATTAGAGGAGTTATGTGAAAATCATGACTTAATGATAATCACATGAGAACACGGATTGATGGACTGAAGATCAAAAAATCACATAAAATGGCAGGTGAACCCCACATCATCATTCAACATTAGTTTATTATGTGCAGAAGACCGTGTCAGAAGATTCAGAAGATGTAAAGATAACAGCAGTTCTTTGCCAGCATGGCATTGGCACACAGAACAGTACCTTTATTATGAGAGAACCTGTATATTCAATATTGTGTTAAAGTGCTTGTTATATACTTAGAAGAAAGTGACAAAGATAGAGAAACCAATGAGTAAGCAACTTCATTGTCTTGGAAAGCTGAGTCACTACAGGGACTAAAAAAAAATGTCATGTGATGATGACTGCACATTAGAAGGGTGACCAGAAGTGGGAAGTACAGTGAATTCATCTTTTTGAATAGAGTTGGTGGTGGGAGAAGAGTTAGGAGCAGTTTGCTGAAATGTTTTAATATACCTGGAGATCAGCAAAGAGGGAGAGTGATAGAAGTGTGAGAAATACAGTTTGAATTGTAGAGATAAAAGCATTGTTTCTTTTGCAATAAGGCAAAATAACAGAGTTTGAGGCACTTAACTGTAAAAGATTTATTCAGATGTAGACATAATAAGAAATGTTTCCTACACTGATGGGAAATACAATTAATGGAAAGGGAAAGTAACAAAATGTTGTTTTCTTCTCTTTTTGATTATTTAAAAATTGAATGGAAAGGCTTAAGTATGCTATAAATTTCAGGTTCGAAATAAGACCTTTCTATAATAATTTTTTAAAAGAAACCATTATTTCCACAATGTTTAAAAGATTTTGAAAGTTTATTGATAATATTGACAATGTATTGAATGTTTTTAAAGTGTATAATATTTTATTGCTCCAAATGTAAAGCCTTAGCTCTTAATGTGATGTCATATGATGGTGTTTTAAATTAATAAATAATTTACAAAACTAATATGCAAACAAAGAACCAAATTATGCGTAACCAAGTTATTTTTTAATGTGCAAAAACACTGAGTTTATGGAATCTTCATTGTTAAGTTAGAAGTTTTTTTCTCCTTAGTATGTTCTTTTAAATCAGGTTAATTTGTGAGCAAGAGAGGGAGTTTCGCAAAATTTAAAAACTTTGTTCAACTTCACTTCTTAAAGATTATGACATCTAGAAAAGCATAAAGAAACATTCTATCACATGAGACACTTTTTGCTGAAGAAAACCTTCATGCAGGAGGCAACTCCCCCTGCTGTGATGTCTGGGAACAGGGACATAGAAGCCTTCAGTTGTGAGATGTGACTGTGGAGGTTTTGAGATAAGTAATGCTGCTGAGATTAGTCTCTTCTTATATCCAGGATCAGATGAATAAACACTTTTATTGTCAATATTGTGTTGCCAAAAAGAAAACAGAAGCTATCTTCAACATTTGCATATGAAGCTTTTTCTGTTCCCTTCAAGAGTTCTCTAAGGAGAATGTTGCTTTTTGTTTTATTCTACCACATAGTGCATATTTCTTCTGCTGCAGCCTCAGTCACATTTAATTGTATTAAAAATTTCCTACTTTGCTGGCAGAGCTTTAGGACAAACCACATTTTCAAAAGAACAGCTGCTTTTGAGTACTGATTGAATTGTTTCAAAATTTCATCTTTTATTTCAGCAAGCAAGTATACATATTTTAATGATTTTAAAGGTATTGTTTATGGGCCATATAAACAGTCAATAAAGTACCTCTAATATATTCAGAATAAAATGACAGAGGTAGAGAAACAATAGCACATGCAATACAGAATTGGCTTAGTATCTATGGTTATTCAATTTATGAAAATGTCCAGTTTTTCTAAACAATACTTAATACATGCATCTGTGTTCTTCAAAGACTTTAAACATGCTTATCGTGTGTAACATTACACTTGGATGGCATTGAGAAAAAAAGTATCTTCTTCTTATTTTTCTTTGTAATTATATGGGGCTGATGAATCTGGTTTCTTGTTGGCCCTCTGATTAAGTCAGCAGAGGGAGCCAGAGTTACCCAACCAGTGGTCCTGACCTAGGATGCTTCAATCATGCAAGAAAAAGGGAAGTAGCCAGCAAGCCGCCTTTGTGTTCTAAACAACTGGAACAGGTGAAATGAGGGTAGCAGTTTTCTGAATCAGACATGGAAAGACTTTTGTTAAATGTTTTGATGGTTTATAAAGAAAAGACAACATTTACAAATGAGGCCTTTATGATCTTTCCATTATAAAGAGCAAAATCTGTGATGTATGAAAATTACACATTGCATAACCTACTTATAAACAGTTTCATTGAAAATATATCGTGAGTTTGTGGAATTTGTAATTGTTATCTTAGGCACTGATGTGTAAGTTAGTGAACAGAAGTAGTAAATTGCTAGGTTTTGTCTTAGTTCTCATTAAGTTTCCTGTCCAAGCAACTGTTTTCACTTCTCTGGCTGCCTGCAATAGCCTCCTGATGGGTTTCCCTACTTTTGCTCTTATTCTCCTATACTCTGTTTTCAGCACATGAGCCAGAGTGATCCTTTACAAATATGTCACTCAGTTCAGAAACCTTCCAATGGCTTTCTACTCAAAGAAAATGCAAAGTCATTACAATGGCCTCCACGATCTTCTGCTATTTGGTGCCTTGTGACTCTCTGACCTCATCACCTTCTGCTTACTCTGCTCCAGCCACCTGCCCCTATAGATCCTTAAACACTCAAGCCCATTTCTGTCTTAGAGGCTTTGCAGTTGCTGTTCCTGCTGTTGAATGTTTTTCCCAGGCAGACACCAACCTCCTGGTCTTTGCTCAAATATCACCTTCTTAATAGACGTTGACTACTCCTGGTCTCTTCACCTGCCATATTTTTTTTCTAAAATAATCACTTTCTAACCTATGAAGTAATTTACTTATTTTCTATGTTTGTTATCGTTTGTCTATTTCCAGCCACTAGAATATAAGCTCCAACAGTGAGGAATTAAAATAAAAAAAGAGGGAACACTTTCACTTTCAATTTGTTATCGTTTGTCTATTTCCAGCCACTAGAATATAAGCTCCAACAGTGAGGAATTAAAAAAAAAAACAGAGAACACTTTCACTTTCAGGGCCAAGGCGGATGTACGGTACAGATGTTTGTTGATTCACATGCAGCTATAAGAAATAGTACAAAGAGATTCTATATACTAGGCAGCCAGTTGTCTCCCAGTGGAAATGTCTTACAAAGCTATAATACAATGTCACAACCAGAAAATTGGCATTGATAGAATCCATCCACCTTATTCAGATTTCACTAGTTTTACATGTACTCATTTTTGTGTGTATTTACTTTGATGGGATATTATCACATGTATAGATTTGTGTGACCAACACCACCGTTAAGATATAGAACAATCCCCTCAATGATCAAACGTAAGAATTTTTGTTTGTTTGTTTATTCATTGATGTATTAGTAAAGCCCTGACACACAGTAAGTGTTCGATAAATATTTGTTTAATAAATAAATCAAGTCATTTTATGCAATATAGTATTTATATAAAAATATAAGCATTGTGTTCTCAAATAATTTAAGAACATACTCAAGGGCTTTTTTAGTTGTTCATTTAAAATATATTTATAAGTATTATTCTTTAGAACACAATATTGGTCTATTGTTTCTAAAGTGCTGATTACTATGCTGTGATTGGCGGAAACTGATTTAACGTAAATCTTAAAAGCATTGTTGCTCAAAAGCATAAAAAATTATTAAATATCCTTGATATTCTAACTTTCAATATAAATGCAGGGTTTTTTGGAAATAAAAGACGAGTACTTTACTGATAAACTAATCAAATTTCTAATACATACCAGAAAAGTGGTATGAGAGAAAGTATGATAGAACTGGCAAGCATCTTTTTAGCTTGATGGACTTTCTCTTTTTTTTTTTAAACAAATCTTTACTTTAATACTAAGGCCAGCATTTTACTCAATGGTTTAAAATAATTCAATCGAAGACATAATGGAAGAGATACTCCCGTTTACAATAGCAGCTAAAGGAAGGGGGGAGGGTAAATACCAGCATTTTACTCAATGGTTTAAAATAATTCAATCGAAGACATAATGGAAGAGATACTCCCACTTACAATAGCAGCTAAAGGAAGGGGGGAGGGCAAATGAATATGCAAGACTTATATAAAGAAAACTTTAGAAAGCATCTGACCAAAAGCATGATCCAATAGAAAATATCATAGAGTGGACTTTGTCAAAATTAAGAACTTCTGCTTTTCAAAAGACACTGGTAAGGGAATGAAAATACAAGCTACAGACTAGGAGAAAATATTTGTAAATCATATAGCTGGAAGCAGTATTCCCCAGATTGATCTATAGATTTAATACAATACTTACTAAGCTACCTTTTTTGCAGAAATTGACAAGTTGATCCTAAAATTCATATAGAAATACAAGGGACCCAGAATAGCCAAGCAATCCTAAAAGGGGAGAACAAAGATGGAGGACTCACGTTTCCTCATTTCAAAACGTACTACAAAACAGTACTCAAGACATTGCGGTCCTGGCACAAGAATAGACATATAAAGTGGTGGATTAGGACTGAGACTCCAGAAATGAACCCATCAATTTATGGCCAATTGATTTGCAATAAGGGCATCAAGACAATTCAATGGAATTTTCCACATACAAAAGAATTAAGTTTAGCTCTACTTCCACACCAGGTACAAAAAAATTAACTCCAACTGAATCACAGACCTAAGGTAAGAGCTACAACTATAGAACTCTTAAGGAAATTATAGGAGTAAATCTCTGGGACCTTGGATTAGGTAATGGTTTCTTTGACAATGGCACCAAAAGCACAAACAACAAAAGAGAAAATCGAAAAACAACTTAATCAAAATTAAAATCTTTTGTGTTTCCAAGCACACTATCAAGAAAGTGAAAAGACTGCCCATACAAAGGGAGAAAATAGGCAGATCTATAGAGACAGAGAGTAGATTAGTGGTTTCCAGACCAGGCTGAAGGGGAAATGAGGAATGGCTGATAATAGATATGGGGTTTCGTTTTGGAGAAGTGATGAAATGTTTTAAAATTAGATAGTGTGATGTTTGCACAACTCTGCAAATATACTAAAAACCACTGTCTATTTAGAGTATTCATTGTAGCGATGGTTGTTTTTCAGTTACCAGACCCAGTACTTCCTTGAGAATTTCTTGTAAGGCTGATCATGTGGCAGTGAACTCCCATGCTTTTTTCTTGTCTGGGAAATATACCATTTGTCCTTTGTTTTTGAAGGTGTTTAGTCATTGTGCATAAGGCTATCACAGTCTACTTGTTCCCCCTGGTGTCTGGAGCAATATCAGGGAGTTTCGCTGATGCTCAGCTGCCTATTGCTGCCTCATGTTCTGGGGGTTGGTGGCAGCTGGGACCTCTCTCAGGGGTGGGGACTCACCTGGCATTGCCTGGGGTCGTATAACTTCGTATAATGTATGCTATACGAAGTTATTACGCCCATCAATTTGTGGCCAATTGATTTGCAATAAGGGCATCAAGACAATTCAATGGAATTTTCCACATACAAAAGAATTAAGTTTAGCTCTACTTCCACACCAGGTACAAAAAAATTAACTCCAACTGAATCACAGACCTAAGGTAAGAGCTACAACTATAGAACTCTTAAGGAAATTATAGGAGTAAATCTCTGGGACCTTGGATTAGGTAATGGTTTCTTTGACAATGGCACCAAAAGCACAAACAACAAAAGAGAAAATCGAAAAACAACTTAATCAAAATTAAAATCTTTTGTGTTTCCAAGCACACTATCAAGAAAGTGAAAAGACTGCCCATACAAAGGGAGAAAATAGGCAGATCTATAGAGACAGAGAGTAGATTAGTGGTTTCCAGACCAGGCTGAAGGGGAAATGAGGAATGGCTGATAATAGATATGGGGTTTCGTTTTGGAGAAGTGATGAAATGTTTTAAAATTAGATAGTGTGATGTTTGCACAACTCTGCAAATATACTAAAAACCACTGAATTGTGTACATAAAAGAGTAAATTTTATGGTATGTGACTTACATCTCAATAAAGCTTTTTAAAAAAACCTCACATATCTGATTCAACAGTGTTGGGAAAACTGGACTTCCACATGCAGAAGAATGATGTTGGATGCCTACCCTACACCATACACAATAATCAACTCAAAATGTATCCAGGGCCTAAATGTAGGAACTAAAACCATAAAACTCATAGGAGAAAACATAGGGGAAAAACTTTATGACATTTGATTTGGATGACTCCCAAAAGCACATGCAACAAAGGAAAAAAAACAAACAAACTGGACTACGTGAAAGTTAAAAACTTTTGTGCATCAAAGGACACTATCAACAGAGCAAAAAGGCAACCCACGGAATGGGAGAAAACATTTGCAAATCAAACATCTTATAAGGAGATAATATCTAAAACGTATTTTTTAAAACTCCTACAACTCAACAACAACAAAAAACAACCTAGCTCAAAAATGGGGAAAGGACCTAAACGGACCAAAGAAGATATACAAATAGCCAACAAGCACATGAAAAGATTTTCAACTTCACTCACATTAGGGAAATGCAAACCCAAACCACAGTGAGATAACACTTCACACCCATCAGGGTGGCTATTATAAAAAAAAAATAGAAAATAACAGGTGTTGGTGAGGATATAGAGAAATTGTAATTCTCATGCATTACTGATAGGAATGCAAAATGGTGCAGCCCCCATGAAAAACAGTGTGGTGGTTCCTCAAAAATTAAATATAGAATTATCATATGGTCCAGGCATTTCATTTCTAGTTATAAACTCAAAATAGCTGAATACAGGGACTTGAGCACATATTTGTCTACCCACACTTAGCAGCACTATTCACAATAGTCAAAAGGTGGAAGCTACTCAAGTGTTCATTGATGGAAGGGTAAATAAACAAAACATGGTGTGTGTGTGTGTGTGTGTGTGTATGAAATGGAATATTCAGCCTAAAAAAGGAAGGAAATTCTGAACATGCTATAACATGGGTGCATTTAGAAGACATTATGCTAAGTGAAATAAGCCAGTCGCCAAAGGACTAATACTGTGTGATTTTACTTATATGTGATATCTAAAGAAGTCAATTTGATAGAGACAAAAAGTATAACGGTAGTTGCTAGGAGTTGGGGAAAAGAGGAAAGGGGAATTAATTTTTTTAATGGCTACAGAGTTTCAGGGGAAAATGATAAAGTTCTGGAGGTGCATGGTGGTGATGGTTGCACAACAATGTGAATGTACTTAACACCATAGAACTGTACATTTAAAAATGGTTATAATGCTAATGTTTATGTTATATATATTTTACCACAATAAAAATTTACCAGACATTCAAACAAGCAGCAGAAAAATCAATCAATCATAATTAGAGGTCAGAAATGACACAGATGATAAAACTGGTGGACAAGGATATTAAAGCAGTTATTCAACTATACTTCGTATGTTCAAGAAGGTAGGGGAAATCGTGAGCCTCATGAATAGAGAAATGAAAGATTTAAAAAACCCAAATTAAACTCTAGAGGTGGAAAATACAATATAATATCTCAAGTGAAAAATAAACTGGATGGAACCAATAGCATATAACTTCTGGGATTGCTGCAGAAGGAAAGATTAGTGAACTTAAAGACAGGAATGTGAATTGTCCAAATGAAACACAGAGAAAAAGGGCTGAAAAAGAAATGAACAAAGCATCAGTGATTCATGAGATGACTTCATGCAGCCTAACTTATATATGACTGGAGTCCTGAAGAGAAGTAGGGAGCACAGAGAGAAATTATTGGAAAAATAATGGTCGAAATTTTTCCAAGTACAATGAAAACTGTAACTTTACAGATCAAAGTTCAATGAACCCCAAGCAGAAGAAATATGAAGTAAACCAAGCCAAGGCATGTCATTATCAAATTGATGAAAACCCTGTTAAAGAAAAAAATCTTAAGAGCAGCCAAAGAAGACCAAGCACATGATGTACAGAAGAACAGAGTCACAGCAACTTTTTATCAGAAACGGTGCAAGTCAGAGTACAGTGAAGCAACATGAAGTTCTAAAAGGGGGGAAAATTGTTAAGCTAGAATTCTATACCTAGCAAAAATGTTTCTCAAAAGTAGAAATGAAATAAAGATGTTTGCAAACATACAAAAGCTTAGAGAATTAATTACCAGCTTATCAGTACTACAAGAAGTGGTAAAGAAAGTCCTTCAAGGAGAAGGAAAATGATACCAGATGTAAAAATGGATCTCTGCAAAGGAATGAAGACCATAAGTAGGTAAATATAATAATTTAAAAATAGCTATGAAACCCTGAAAAAGAAGAGCGATGTGTAGAAACTAGTCATAGTAGCTATTCTTTTATTAATTTAATTTATCAATATATAATATAGTTGATTTTCGTGTCCCTTTACCAGTTCCTCCTTTTCTTTCCTCCCTCTCTCCACAAGGAATGTTGTGATTATTGTGTCTTCTTCCCTGTCCCCCCCCCCTATTAATTTGTATATTTACTTATTTATTTTTAGCTTCCACAAATAAGTGAGAACATGTGATATTACTCTTTCTGTGCCTGGCTTATTTCACTTAATATAATTTTCTCTAAGTCCATCCATGTTGCTGCAAATGGTAGTATTTCATCTTTTTTTATAGCAGAGTGGAGTTCCATTGTACAGATATACCACATTTTCCTTATCCACTCATCCAATGATGAGCATTTAGGCTAGTTCCAACACCAACTCTTGGCTATTGTAAATAGTGCCTCAATAAACACGGGAGTATAGATATTCCTTTGATGTGATGATTTCCATTCCTCTG
>NW_007731304.1:111297-112500 GCF_000696425.1 Galeopterus variegatus | reverse complement strand
TGAGCATTTAGGCTAGTTCCAACTCCAACTCTTGGCTATTGTAAATAGTGCCTCAATAAACACGGGAGTATAGATATTCCTTTGATGTGATGATTTCCATTCCTCTGGGTATATACCCAGCAGTGGAATAGCTGGGTCATATAGTAGATCTATCTGTAATTATTTGAGGAGCTTCCATACCATTTTCCATAAAGGCTGCACCATTCTTCAGTCTCACCAGCAGTATAGGAGGGTTCCTTTTTCTCTGCATCCTTGCCAGCATTTGTCTTTCTCAGTCTTTTGGATATTAGCCATCCTAACTGGAGTGAGATGGTATCTCAAAGTGGCTTTGATTTCCATTTCCTGAATGCTGAGTGATGTTGAACATTTTTCATG
The DNA here is from genome assembly GCF_000696425.1 of Galeopterus variegatus. NCBI lineage: Eukaryota > Metazoa > Chordata > Mammalia > Dermoptera > Cynocephalidae > Galeopterus > Galeopterus variegatus. Next base: position 112,125 of record NW_007731304.1, on the reverse strand, counting down.
TGTTCACTGGTTATTCATATATCTTCCTTTGAGAAATGCCTATTCAGTTCCTTTGGTCATTTTTTAATTGGGTTACTTGTTTTTACACTGTTACGTTCTTTGAGTTCCTTGTATATTCTGGTTATTACTCATTTGTCAGATGTATATTTTGCAAATATTTTCTCCCACTCTGTTGGCTGTCCTTTTGCTCCATTAATTGTTTCTTTTGCTGTGCAGAAGCCTTTTAGTTTGATATAATCCCATGTGTTATTTTTTCCTTGGTTGCCTGTGCTTTTGAGGTCATATTCATAAAGTCTGTACCCAATCCTACTTCCTGGAGTGTTTCCCCTATGTTTTCTTCAAGGAGTTTTACTGTCTCTGGATGTATATTTAAATCTTTAATCCATTTTGAATTGATTTTGGCACATGGTGAGAGGAATGGGTCCACTTTCCTTCTCCTACATATGAATGTTCAATTTTCCCAGCACCATTTACTGAAGAGGCACTCTCTTCCCATTGTGTAGACTGGGTGCCTTTGTCAAAGATCAGATGGCTGTAGGTGCATGGATTGATTTCTGGATTCTCTATTCTGTTCCATTGGTTCATGTGTTTGTTTTTATGCCAGTACCATGCTGTTTTGGTTACTCTAGCTTTACAGTATAGTTTAAAGTCAGGTAGTGTTATGCTTCCAACTTTATTTATTTTTTTTGCTCAGGATTGTTTTGGCTATTCATGGTCCCTTCTTATTCCATATGAATGTTTGGATTGTTTTTCCCAATTCTGAGAAAAATGCCATTGGAATTTTGATAGGGATTGCATTGAATCTGTAGATCACTTTGGGTAGTATGG
>NW_007731304.1:109206-110871 GCF_000696425.1 Galeopterus variegatus | reverse complement strand
GATTTTTGTGTGTGATTTTGTATCCTGCAGCTTTGCTGAAATCATTTATTAACTCTAAGAGTTTTTTTTTTTTGTAGAGTCTTTAGGATGTTCTATATATGGGATCATGCCATCTGCAAACAGGGACAGATTGACCTCATCTTTTCCAATCTGGATGCCCTTTATTTCCTTCTCTTCCCTGATTGCTCTGGCTAGTACTTCCAACACTATGTCAAATAGGAGTGGCAAGAGTGGGCATCCTTGTCTTGTTCCTGTTCTAAGGGAAAAGTTTTCAATTTTTCTCCATTCAGGATGATATTGGCAGTTGATTTGTCATATATGGCTTGAATTGTGTTGAAATACTTTCCTCTGTACCCAGTTTATAGAGAGTCTTTATCATGAATGGATGTTGAATTTTGTCAAATGCTTTTTCAGCATCTATAGAGATAATCATATGGTTTTTGTTTGTTTGATTTTATTGATGTGTTGTATCACATTTATTGATTTGCATATGTTAAACCAAACTTGGATCCCTGGGTGTGTTGCTGTATTCTATTAGCTAGTATTTTATTGAGGAGCTTTGCATCTATATTCATCAAAGATATCGGCCTGTAGTTTTCTTTTTTGTTGTGCCTTTGTCTGGTTTTGGTATCAGGGTGATGTTTACCTCATAGAATGAGTTTGGGAGAGTGGCCTCTGTTTCAATTTTTTGTAATAGTTTGTAGAGAATTGGTATTAATTCTTCTTTAAAGGTTTGGTAGAATTCTGCAGTGAAGCATCTGGTCCTGGGCTTTTCTTTGTTGGGAGACTGCTGATAACTGCTTCAGTCTCTTTGATTGTTATTGGTCTGTTCAGATTTTCTACATCATATTGGCTCAGTCCTGATAGTTTGTGTGTGTCCAAAAAGTTTATCCATTTCCTCCAGATTTTCAAATTTGTTGGCATATAGTTGTTTATAGTAGTCTGTAATGATTCCTTGTATTTTTGAAGTATCGGTTGTAATATCACCATTTTCATTCCTAAGTTTTGTTATTTTTGTCTTCTCTCTTCTTTTTTTAGTTAGACTTGCTAATGTTTGTCAATTTTATTTATCTTTTCATAAAAACAACTTTTTGTTTCATTGGTCTGTTGTATCATTTTTGGGGTTTCTATTTCACTTAATTCTGCTCTGATCTTAATTATTTCTTTCTGTCTACTAACTTTGGGTTTGAACTTCTTGTTTTTCTAATTCTTTAAGGTGAAGTGTTAGGTTGTTTACTTGACATCTTTCCATTCTTCTGAAGTTAACTTCTAGTGCAATAAATTTCCCCCTTATTACTGCTTTTGTGGTCTTCCACAGGTTTTGGTATGATGTGTCATTATTTTCATTAGTTTCAATAAATTTTTTGATTTCTTCTTTAATTTCTTCTTGGACTCATATGTCATAAAGTAGAATGTTATTTAATTTCCATGTATTTGTATAGTTTCCAGAGTTTCATTTGTTAATTGATTTCTAGTTTTAATACATTGTGCTCTGAGAAAATACATAATAATGTATTTATGAATATTTCCAATTTTTAAAAATTTGTTAAGACTTGATTTGCGACGTAACATGTGGTCTATCCTGGAGAATGTTCCATGTGCTGAAGAATGAATATTCTGACATTGTTGGATAAAATGTTCTGTATATATCTGCCAAGTCCAATT
>NW_007731304.1:105832-108458 GCF_000696425.1 Galeopterus variegatus | reverse complement strand
ACATAGGTATTTATGATGTTATGTATTCTTGTTAGATAGATCCTTTTATCATTATATGGTGACCTTCTTTATCTTTTTTTTTATGGTCTTTGGTTTAAAGTCTGTTTTATTCGATATAAGAATAACTACTCCAGCTCTTTTTTCATTTCTAATTGTATAGTATATCTTTTTCCATCTTTTCACTCTTAATCTATGTGTGTCTTTACAGGTGAAGTGGGTCTCTTGAAGGCAGCATATTGTTGGATCTTTTTAATCCAACCAGTCAGTCTGTGTCTTTTGATTGGGGAAATCAAACCTTTTACATTAAGAGTTATTATTGAAAGGTATTGATTTACTCCTGGCATTAGATTGATTTTTGTTTGGATGTTTTAAATATCTTTTGTTCCTTTCTTTCTGATTTACTGATTGTCTTCTGTGTTTGTTGGTTTCTTGGAATTATGGATAAACTTTTTTTTCTCTTCATTGTTAACATATTATTTTACTGGTGGGTTTGTTCTATTTAGAGTATTCATTGTAGCGATGGTTGTTTTTCAGTTACCAGACCCAGTACTCCCTTGAGAATTTCTTGTAAGGCTGATCATGTGGCAGTGAACTCCCATGCTTTTTTCTTGTCTGGGAAATATACCATTTGTCCTTTGTTTTTGAAGGTGTTTAGTCATTGTGCATAAGGCTATCACAGTCTACTTGTTCCCCCTGGTGTCTGGAGCAATATCAGGGAGTTTCGCTGATGCTCAGCTGCCTATTGCTGCCTCATGTTCTGGGGGTTGGTGGCAGCTGGGACCTCTCTCAGGGGTGGGGACTCACCTGGCATTGCCTGGGGTCCCATGCACAGGGTGCTGGGACTCAGCGGCTCTGCTGCCTTTGGTCCTGGGGGGTCACTGATGGCCTTTCTTTAGGGATTCATCAATATAGCAGAATTGGAATCAGACCAAGTCTTTTCCTACAAGGACTTTATTCTAACCATTATCATCTACCTCAGTTTTTGTTGTTGTTGTTATGCTGATTCATGCTGTAACAACACTGATGGTTGCTCCACTTCATTTTTTAGTTTATGAAATGGCTGACTTGGTTGCTTAGTCTGGAAATGAGGATAACTTTCCTTTATTGTACAGTTTCTTGGCATATGCAGGGATTGAACTCAAATTTTTAGCTGTGTTCATACCACAACACCATAATGGTGGGTGGCTAGAGCAGGTAGCCATGCAAGGCCTTCTAAGTCCAGCAATTCCCATCAAGATGATTCTCCAACCAGTGTAACCAATGGAATATAGGAACTTTAAGACCTATCAGATTTTTCACAAAACAGTAAGCCCCCTCTCTCTCATCTCCTACATGCAAGAGTTAAAGATTAAAAATCTAAAAGTGACTTAATTCTTCTCATTTTTCTTAGGATTTTATATCACTTGTAAACTTGGAGGACATTGTTTAGTTAATCAGAAAAACAAACAAAAACTGAGAGCCAGAGTAACCTTGAAATGCAGCTCTGTATACCTAGCTACTTCTTAAGCAGTTTTTGTTTTGAGCCAGACACATAAAATTTTAATTAAGCAGGAATTAATTTTGATAACTTCAGTTTTTCATCTCTATCGCGTCTCATTAGCATAAGTAGAATATTAGAGAAAAATATAGCTAAATCACGTAGGATTAAAAAATAATTTAAGACCTATATAGTTTAAAGATTAAATAAGAAAATATTAATTATCTAGCTGGGAAACAATTTCCCATAGATTAAAAAGTATTAAAAGACATGATAAATAAAAGGATCAATAGATGTGATTTCAATGTAACATTTTGTTCTTAAGATCATATATATATGTGTGTGTATATTTATATAGAAATTTGAAAATATATATCAAAGGCTTAAAAATGTTAATTTTTCACCAAGTAATTTCATCTGTAATGTTCTACTTTAAGTAAATAATTACAAGTGCAGAAAAACATCTGTTTTAAAAAGGTATTCATACATCAGGAAAATAGTTAGACACGACAGCATATTTACAGAATGGGCTTTTATACAGCTATTAAAATTATCTTTAAGAAGGATTTTGAATAATGTGGAAAAATTTATATGATGTAATGTAAAATGTGGTATAATTTGATCATAACTATGGGGAAAAAGCATAGATAGATTTTGAAAAGAAAAATCCCAAATGGTTAAAAATAGTTGCCTCTAGGTGATTTTGGGGAGCCATACTTAGAAAACTATATAATTTAGATAATTATATAAACTACAATTATATAATTTTCTTAAATTATACAATTTCTGCATTACTTTCATAACAAAAATCCATGAAAAATATTTTGTTAGCTTAATAACTTAGTATAAAGCCTTCAGTTCAAGTTTGCATGGATATGAACTCTCTTTTCAGAACTCCTTTCAAGTTTTCCTAAATTCTTGTAATAAAAGCAGCAGCAGCAGCAACAATGACAAACTCATGACTTTGGTACTTTTATTACCCTCATTTTATAGATGAATAGATGGCAGAACCAAGGCATGGAGAGGTTAAGTAACTATTCCAAGATCACACAACAAGTAAAGGATAGAACTGGGGTTCTCACCAAAGGCATACTTTGGTGAGAATCTGTGTACTGCCATTTACTGCCAGTATTGGTTTGAAAGATATTA
>NW_007731304.1:97201-105238 GCF_000696425.1 Galeopterus variegatus | reverse complement strand
TCACACAACAAGTAAAGGATAGAACTGGGGTTCTCACCAAAGGCATACTTTGGTGAGAATCTGTGTACTGCCATTTACTGCCAGTATTGGTTTGAAAGATATTAGGCCCAGAAAGGAAACAGGACTTGGTATTCACAAGACTTCATATACCAGCTCATGTACCACTAATTAACTGCTTGACTCTGGTTAATTTACCTATGTAAAGATCAATGACCCAATTTGTACAATAGGCATAATGATACCAATCTCAGAGGAACTCAGTGAACATTTATGTCAGTCTCTAGCCATTATGGAAGTCTGATAAATATAGTCTGGATATAAATCGAGTACAAATATTGCTCTGTATCCAATTTGGGCATTATACTAAAGAAGATATAAAAGTGTTTTTTTAACTTAAATATTTGACATTTATAGTTGAACTGGTAATAAATGCATACAGTATTACTTTATTATCTTTAAATGGTATTTATAGAAGAAGCAATCAGTATACTTTTACCCTATCTCCCTTTCTTTTTTTTTTTTTTACTTCCAGCTATTGTTATTTAAAAAAATAATTTCTTTGTTTTATTTATTTATTTTTTAAATTATTTATTTATTTATTTATTTTTATTTTGTCAATATACACTGTATATGATTNATCAATGACCCAATTTGTACAATAGGCATAATGATACCAATCTCAGAGGAACTCAGTGAACATTTATGTCAGTCTCTCGCCATTATGGAAGTCTGATAAATATAGTCTGGATATAAATCGAGTACAAATATTGCTCTGTATCCAATTTGGGCATTATACTAAAGAAGATATAAAAGTGTTTTTTTAACTTAAATATTTGACATTTATAGTTGAACTGGTAATAAATGCATACAGTATTACTTTATTATCTTTAAATGGTATTTATAGAAGAAGCAATCAGTATACTTTTACCCTATCTCCCTTTCTTTTTTTTTTTTTTTACTTCCAGCTATTGTTATTTAAAAAAATAACTTCTATGTTCTTTTTAGTAACCATATCTTCACTTTTGTGTTTGTTTTAGTTCCCACTGCTAAAAGAAATTGACACTCATTTCCAGTCAGTTTGCCATGTTGTTTCCAGACATCTCTAGGTTGGCTGAACTTTGTCCTCTAACAGTTTATGAAGAAGAGATGATGGGAAATGTATACTCTGGATTCTTGCATATTCAGAAAAGTTTTTCAATGGCCTTTGTTCTTGCACAGTGGCTTGGCTGGGAATGCAGTGCTTAAGCCACATGTTCTTTATGTCTTACTGCTCCAGTGTGACTAAGAGTAGAGTGCTTCTTGTAGACGCATTAGGCCAGCCTGCTCATTTTCTCATTGATGATATGGCTGTCATACCTACAGGTCCAGGGGAGTCTTTATTTGAGCATTCCAAAATTTTACTAGGACATATCTCAAAGTTTACCATTCTGTGCCTTTTATATTTTTGGTCTGGAATGCAGTATTCCCTTTCAATCAGAAAGAGACTTTTCTTTCTGAAAAGTTTTCCTGAAGTAAACCATAATCTGCTGTCTTTTATTATTTTATTTCTCTTTATTGTGAACATCAATTATGCATACATTGTACATCTTTTGCTCATCCTCCATATTTATTATTTTTCCTTAAAAATAATTGTGAATATTTTGTTCATTTATATTTCATGTTATTTGCTTTCCTCAGTCCTGTTCTTTGCATGGCTTTCTGTCTTTTCACCGGCTTTCCTATATGTTTCTTAGTCTTAATTTCTGTAATATTTTAATCTTTTTTTTTCTTGAGTTCTGCCACTCATGTTTTATTTCCTTTTGTTGTTTTACCACTCTAAGCTCTCATATATCAGTTTGGTGCTCTTTTAAAATTTTTTTAAAGTTTGTACTAATAAGTTTGGTTACATTTTTTAATCTGTTTTCTAGAAACATTTTTTCTAGCTTTCTTATGTTCTATTTATTTTTGCTGTTCCTGTCCTTTTAAAAATTTTCTTATATTATTCTGTATAATGTCTGTGCTCCTTCTCCTTTGATTTTTATTCATCTTTAAATTTAGTGATTTCTTCCTATATCAGCTATTTGCTAGAAGTTCATGGAAGGGAGTGGCCAGGCCATTATTTTATAACAGCACAAATTTTCTGGGTGTCTCAAGATTAGAGCATGTGAATTCTTTTAGTATTTTTTCCCTCAAAGACCAACCAGAATCAGCACCGCTGGGCTGATAATAAGGCAGGGGGACCTTGCCTCACTGATGGTGTCCTTCCTGCAAATGTGCTGAGTGGTTTATCATTCAGAGACACATGGGGGTTAGAGAAGTTTCTACCCCCTGTTCTCTTACCCTTTTCCTGATGTCAAGGGATTGTTTTGAAATTGCTCTCTCTTTTTTTTTTTTTTGGAGGAGTGTGCTCTACCACCTTTTCCTGAGACTGTGGAGCTGTAGGAATCTTCTTTTCACATCGTCCTACATGCCTGGATGGCCACACTGTTTCTGATAGCTCTTCCACTCATATCCTGACTTGGGGTTTTACTTACTTTTTATATTCATCAAACGTGGAGTTTGTATTTTGTTTCTTATTCTCCATTTGAATTTGGGGTGATTTCTGAAAAGGAAATGAAAAAAAAACCAACTTTATTAAAACTAGAATTCTGGTTGTAAGCATAAGTGCTTGCATTCAGAAAATAGTGATGTTAAATGATAATATTAAGTTGTTTTGAAGTTTTGATTTATTCTTGATCTGTTCCAAAAAGAATTGGCTATACTTAACATCTATCCATCTTTTTTACTTTTTTTGTTGTCCCATGGTAAGTTTAGATAGAGTGCCAACTTCATGACAGTGAGCTCAAAGGGAATGACTTAGCATGAGGATAGATGGGTTGGGGAAAGCTGTTGAAAAACTGAGGCACAAAGGAAGTAGGTGGCTTTGACTTTTGCCACCACCAAACAAAGATGGAAGAAAAGCTTGTGTGGCAAACAAATCTGAATAGTTGTCAATGGGAGCCTTGAAGATGTGTGCTTGGGTAAACTGTGAGCGAATGTTCACAAACCAACTCCAGTTTTGCAAGCATAGAAACAGGAAGTCTTGACATTTGAATTTACTTTTACTGAGATTGAGGACATAGGACATCAGACCTTGAAGTATCTCACATGCACTAGCTGTTTAGATACTTTTGGATGGATACTACATAATGTAATCTTATCCAAATAATTTGTCTTAACCAAAACCCAGAAATTGAAGAAAATGATCACTTTCTGTATACGTATTTTTAACATAAAATAAAAATTATCTTAATTTTTATCCGAAATAATTACCTGCATTCCTTTATTCATTTTGCGGTTAACTCGTGGGCCGCCCTGGGAAGGAGGTGAGTTCAGGCGAGGTGGTTCTTTGCAGCTGGGGCAGACCTGAAGGGGCTCATGGCTGGAGTCTGTTGCTGACCTCACACAGTCCAGCAGAATGTCCTTCAAAGGAGCGGACTCTGGGCAGCACATCTCTGTGTCGACCACAGTAAGAAATCTGAACTTGCCCCTGTCTTCCAGCATGAACTCTGGCAAAGTGACATGCTCTTAGCCAGCATTTTAAACTGTTTGATTTCTTTATTTGGGGGTACGGCCTGATCCATAATCATGCTCAGTCTACCTCGTCTCCTGCTTTACTCATTCAGAGCTTACACCATCAGTACAATAAGATGTTTGTATTTTCTAATAATTTCTATGTCCTACCTGAATTCTATTGTCGGCAAGGAATCACATTCTCCTTACACTGACTTAGCTGCTCTTGCTATTACTGACGGCTCCTGATATTTGCAGCACTATTACTTTTATCTCATGTTGTTATTGCTTATTTAATTCTTTCTCTTCCTGGGGTTAGGGATGGGACCTTCTTGTTCACTAAAATCTGTAACACCTAGGAGAGTGAAATAGAATAACTATTTATAGCATGAATAAATTATAATACATGGTTAACAAAAACTCCCTAGCTTCCTGGAGCCATGGTTAAGAGGCAGTATAAAGTAATATTTAGGAGTACAAACCCTGGAGCCAGCTATGATCCTGGACAAATTTCTCACCTCTCTATAACTCAGTTTCCTAATGTGTAAAAAGAGGATGTTGATAGGATCCACTTCATAAGTTTGATGTGATGATGAAATAAATTAAGCATGATGTAATTAGAATAGTACTTGTCATAGTATGTGTTGTTGTTGCTGTTGTTATTATTAATAGTGTTGTTAACTGTTATTCGTTTATCAGAAGAAAACTGCAAGTTTGATGAGTCTTGTCATGGAAATAAAATAGTAGATTATCTTGGCAATCTACTATGGGGTCCTAGAAAATCAAAGACAGATGTCCACAGTACAAGGCATCCAGTAACATCAAAGAATTAGTTGGGTCATAACTAAGTGAAAAAAGTTTATAAATAAATGGAAATAACTTTTAAATGGAAGTAGCTTTTGTAGATAGCTTATTTGATGAATTCTTTCCCAGTCATTTGTTAATTAACAGAATAAGTCACATGACACAAACAGTTTCAAGCAGAACTGAGCCACTGGCCTGGGGGCCACCAAGGCCCTCTTCTCCCCTGCCGCCTCCAAGCAATTTCATCTGAAGGGCACAGCTGTAGCTTTGCCAGCTCCTGCTCTATGTGCTCAGCAGCTCCAGCTTGGAAGTGGCAGGGATTTGAAACAGTTGGAGCGGTTTTATCTTTCTTTCATAGTGGGTTCTCCTGCTTTCACGCACTCTGTAGGTCTCTCCTCATCTTCCCCTGAGCTCTAGCAGCCCCAGCTTGACAGTCATTGCTTTTTTATAGTTGTAAATTGGTTGATTTGTGGGAGAGAGTAACAGTGGGGACTGTCTATTCTGCCATCTTGACCAGAAGTCCAATGGCATCATTTTAATAATTAAGATTGCATATCATACTTATTTTTCTTCCCAATCTAGTTGAAAGTCTTAATTGGCAAGTAGTACTTCAAGTCTTGTGTACAACCCCTTTATTTCTGAATAGTTAGAGCTATAAATTATTTTCTTTGGGGGAAGAGAGAAGTCTCCCATGGTGATCCAGAATAATTTTATTTATGTCTGCTTTAAATACATTCACCTCACTTGAAAACTAGTATGCTTTTCACCTCTGTGATCACTGTGATACCATAACATACAGGAAAAAAATAACCACTTTGGTCACTTAAAAGTTAAAAGGAGAATTTCATGTTGCTATGGATACTGGAGTCTTGCTGGCTTTTGCTCATCATTAAAATACCAATATTGTAGCACTAGTCTAAATTTCCCTGTTCCAATAATGAATTAGTTGAAGATATGATTATTTCAAAGCTTTAATGTCATGGTTCCTGCAGATCATCACATATTTTATATAAAAGCTTCATAGTCAAAGTGAAAATATTAACTTTGGATTCAATAATTTGCAAATATGCTTAGAGCTGCCTTGAAAATAAACACATTAACTAATATATCCTTTTCAAATTTAGTCAGCCCTTTTCCAAAATAAGAGTCTATGGACTCTCTACAGTGGAGGAAAGAGATACATATTCACAGGTTGAGTCAGTGGAATTCTGTGTGAATTATGAGTACATATTAGTCAGCCCTTTTCCAAAATAAGAGTCTATGGACTCTCTACAGTGGAGGAAAGAGATACATGTTCACAGGTTGAGTCAGTGGAATTCTGTGTGAATTATGAGTACATACGCCTCATTTATTCATTCAATAAATATTTATTAACACTTACTGTATGCCAGACACTGTTCTGGGTGCTAGGGATATATTAGTAAACCAAACAGAAAAAATATTCCTGCCTGCATGGAGCTTCCATTCCAGTAAGGGGAGATTGATAATTAATATATTAGATAACTGTACATTTTCCTCCAGCTATCTTCATCTACATCAAAGCAGTTATGGGTCAGGCAGAGAGTCAGATTTAACCAGAGCTGGCGTTTTTCCAAGGGAATACAAAGAAGAGAAGTCAGGGTAAGGGTGTTTAAGGTGTATGCAAAGGAATATCATAGTCTTGATCATGGAACTGAATTTTCTCAGGTGAACAGTAAGTAAATAAGTGTGTGTGGGAAGGAGAGTGTGAAAGAAGAAAGCCAGAGAAAAAGTATTCTGGTCAATGAATTGTAAGGCCCCAGTGTGGTTGAAGGACTAAGGAAGTAAGATGCTTGAATGGGTGCTTGGAATTAAGATTTTAGAAAGATTGCTTTATTTGTAGTAACAAAGTCTAGGATTTGACCACGGGAGCAAGTGGCTGAGGTAGTATAAAAGACATGGCAATCAGAGCACAGGAATTCAGAAAATGAAGTGACAGGTTGGTGGAAGGGTAAACCAAACAGATTCAACCACTAAGGAGTAGTGTTGGAGAGAGTGCTGAGAAGGTAGAAACTACGATCTTCCAAGAAGAAAGGGAAATAATATAAAGTCTGTGAAAAACTGCAACAAGGAAGTGTAGGATTATCTAATGTTTTATACATGAGGGAACTGAGGTCTGAAATTGTGAACTGACTTATCCAAGTTTATATAACTGTGTTATTTATTAACCTTGCTGTGCAACTTACACTCAGGTAATGAGTGTCCAAGCTAAGTGTTTTTCCTACTACATCACACTATCAGCCATAAGCATTTCTGTGAATTCAACACTGCATGAGGATAAAAATACCAGGAAGCAGAAAGTTTGTGTAACACTGGGTTGAGATGATGAATTACATTTTTTGCAATTCAAATTTAAGGTACCTGTCGACACTATAGTGAAGAAGGCTGATAATTAATTGGAAGTTACACATCCAAGTGGAGAAGTTCTGTAGGCATTTGGAGGCCACAGAGATCTCAGATACAGGTTTTTGATCTGTTATTCTTTAATTATATTTGAAGCGGTACATATGGATGAGATAAAACAGGGTGGAACTGTAGGTAGAGAAAAGAAGGCTAGCAAAAAATTGAGGAACAACAAATAAAGAATAAACAGAGAAAAAGGAACTGCAAAGGAAACTGAGAGAAGCGAGCCAAAGAGGCAGAAGAACCAAGAATTTAAGAATTTCAGGTAATATTGAGTGATCAGTAGAATCAAATGCATCAAAGAGATGAAATGGGATAAGGAATGAAAAGAGTCCTTTGGATTTGTCACTAAGGAGGTCATGGGACTATAGAGCTGAATTACTGTTTAATTATAAAAAAAAATTAAACAATAAATAATGAAAATTAACCATTGTAATTTCAGAAATAAACAGAAGGTAGGAGAGACTAGTTTTGCACACTGTGGTTTTGGGAAAGCTCTATCAGTCTTGCTATCAGAGATGTGTCAAAGTGTCAAAGGTTTGCAGATAATGAAATACAGAAGCATTTTCCAGAATGCTTGTCCAAAAGATATTTCTTAAAATAATGATTCAGTGGTCAGATAATTTTGGAAACTGGTATTCATTTCCTCTTGGAAATTTATAATTCATTTTAGCATATTCAGGGCTCCTGTAGCAAAGAAACTAAATTTTTATTAGTCCAGTCTTTCCCAAGTTTATTGACCAAAGAACCTTACTATTATTATTACTCTAATTAGCAAAGTACCTTTTAACATTCTAAGATTAGTGTTCTGCAGAACACACTTGGGGAAATGCTGATTTATATTATTGGGCTAGCATGCACTGGTAGAAAGAAAATACTTCTAGTCATTAGGGTATACTTGGTCATCAACTTATTAGGGAGTGAAAAATATGACTCAGGGAGGAGATACTAGAGCAACCTCTAAATGCAGTACTTTTGCTTTCTATTCACACCCAAATGTAAACCTACTACTACTTTCATTTATTGTCTTTATTATTACCACAATTTAAATTCTTAATAAACCAGAGTTTTGGGTCAATAAGGTTATATTTTAGTCACTAAGTCACCCCAAACCATTTTCTGTGTGTTAAGTTTACAATAATGATTGTGTTGGAAACCTCACTAAAAGTGTTTTGATTTTGGTTCATAATAACAGACTGATCAGTCCAGGTAAAGGAAAAATAAGCCTCAACCTGCCTAGAATTTTGATCAGCTTTTTTTTTTTTTTTTTTTTTTTTTTTT
>NW_007731304.1:89256-96201 GCF_000696425.1 Galeopterus variegatus | reverse complement strand
TTTTTTTTTTTTTTTTTTTTTTTTTTTTGCCATCAGGGAGAAAGTGCACTATTTATCTGGGGCTGTCTGAGATTTTCTCTAGGATTTATAGATGATCACTGCTGAGTATATTAAAGAAAAATGTCACCAGAATTATTTGTGACTGATATTCATCAATTTTTAGATTGGCATACTACTAATAGTGTAGTTAGTTAAGAGCATTTTTGGTGATGACAAACGACATAACATTGAATTTAAACTGCCAAAGAGAGAAATGACCTTAAAACTCTTACACGATCTGATTTTTAAACACTTACCTTTAAATGAATGATTTTGAGATGAAGACTTATTTGAACAACGAAAATTAACCTATTACATGAGAAATTTTGTGATTTACTTTTCGGGTAAAATGTACAATTATACATTACTTGGCAGGAAGCCAGCAGAGGGAAGTCATGATGTGATTATCATTTCTGAAGACCCTTTGAGCGCTGAGAGAAGAATGTGCAGCGCGTTGGAGCGTGGCAGCCCGGGAGAGGGGATGCCCATGCGGACCAGGAGGGTGAAAGCCACGGTGGCGGGAAGCACTCACGCTGGGGACCTGTTCTGGAGGCAGAGGTGACAGGGCTTGCTGCTGGATTTGATGTGGGGCCTGAGAGAAGCAGAGCAAGCAAGGATCGTGCCTCTATTTGAACCTGAGTAACTCGATCAAGGATGCAGAGATGGAGAAAACTAAGATAAAGGCAGGTTTAAGCTAAATGCTAAAAGAAAAAGATCTCATTAACAAGTCTAGGGAGTCCCTCAACATTTTTTAAGGCTGTTTTTGTAAAATTAACTTACTTTGATTAAAAAAAACCCGCTAGAATTTAAATCTTTAGTTACACAAATGCCTTCACTAGAGTAATGGACGGGTAGCAAAAATGTGTATTTGGGTTAGAAGCTGCTATCTGCAAAGATTTTTTTTTATTACTTTGGGAACATAAGTGAGAAGGACCAAAATAGCTTATAATAAGATATGGATTTATATCTCTTTGTGTATGTCCTTCTCAACAAGCTGTCCTCGGCTAAATTGGATGTGTTTTCAGTAAATACAAAAGAGTTTACTTATACTTTTTCTTTTTTTAAAAGAAGTATTTTTCCCCATGGAAGCACAATAGAAAAAACAAATCAGCAGCTATGGGGTCTTGCTTGCCTTTAAAAATAAAAGTAGCTACATTCATGCTGAGTTATATACAAGGAAGAATAACCTGCTAACCTCTCCTTTCACTGGAAAAATAACAAGAACAAATTATACTAGCAGTGACTGGAGTTAGGCACAGAAAAAGAGTTTTTGGCAGTAAATCAGTCTTATAAACAAGTAGATGCTAGCAAGAACCACCTAGACTTTAAATTATAATGAAACATTTTTCTATGGCAGGCTGATAAAGAAACCATAAACTTTATTTTATCTCCACACGAATCTGTTCTTGCAATTGCTATTATATAATAGAGGAATGGGGAATAATTATATTTATCTAAAAATACAACCAAACTTTCTTCAGGAATGCTGAGGAGCTTCATGACAATGTTTGAGGGCTACTATGTTTGTTGAAATAATCTCTCAGGTACTATTTGTGGATTATTTCTGTGTAGGCAAATTTCAGCAACACTTTTTCATGATATGCTTTGAATGCCGTATCCATGATTAAGCCAATAAATAGAAGTATGTGTTTTGAGATAACAGAAAGACTGGACAATCTTTTGTGAGGTTTCTTGGGTCAATATCAATGTTTAATTTTTTTCTGTTTCATGACTTTCTGATATATGGTTACCTCTCAGGCCAGGACACAATAAAAAAGTATCTAATTGTTCATGGGTTTACAGATTTTAAAACAAGCAAATGAAATGAACCCTGTATGATTATAGCTTTTTGATGAATCCATTGTATTTTTGTTGTTTTCAAGTTGTTTTCATGAGTGCAACTGAGTTATGAAGTGTTCAATTTTTTAAAAATAAAAAATTTTGGAAAAGCAGAATTGTGAGGTTTTTCAGAATGATCACCTGAGGGACTGAAGAGATAAGGTCTGGATGCTTTTTTCTAAATTTACTGCGGGCAGTAAACATTGATCAGGTCAGCTTTGCTTAGTTTGGGTGAAAAATGTGTAGTGTACACGTGTTTCAGTGGAGAGAGGCATGAGAATGAGTTGTGCAATAATCTGGCTCTGCTTTCTGAAGTTAGAGAGAAGGACCTGGGAAGAAGAGAGCCCTGATGAAATGCACAGGAAATAGCCCTGTGCGGATCTATAAACATAATTTTGGTAAGCCAATTCCTGATCATAGTTCTGAGGAATATCTGACTGCTCATAAAAGGCTTAACTTAACTAAACTAATTGAGGGATGTGATGGAATTAGACTGGGAAACTGTGAGCTATCCTATCTTTGAGAGTTGCCAAGGCAACTCAGAAGGACTGAATTGGGTATCTGTGGGGTAGGTTTTTAAAATGAAACCTGGAGGAGGTAGAGAAGGGGAGGATCAGGAGGAACAACCAGCTGGAATGAAACAGCAGCTGAAGGCAAAAGGACTGATCGGGCCCTGCTACTCATGCTGAGCCTTCGGAATTTACACATAAGAGAAATTTAGCAAGTCACTGGTTGGTCTGGCATATATTCTGGAACAAATAATACGCAAAAGCCAGTTGCATATTAATGTGATAAGACAATTGGGCTCTATTTTATTGTTGTTATTGTTAATCCTCTAAGTCCCCATTTGTTTTCGACAATTTTTCATGTGTGTTCATAAGAATACTGAATTGGATGTAGATGAAAAAAGAATTCTAGAAACTGGTCCATTTAAAAATGTATATATATATATATCATGTGTGTTCATAAGAATACTGAATTGGATGTAGATGAAAAAAGAATTCTAGAAACTGGTGCATTTAAAAATGTATATATATATATATTTTATTTTCACAGTTGATTATCAGTGGGCATGGTCCCTAGTTAAAGAAAGCAAGGTAATGTTAACAAAAATGTTGTGTCTTATTTAGCCCCCAAAGTTAAAACCAAAATGTTTCACCGTGACAGAATAAATCTCTTATCTACAACAATTTCCTTTTTTCGGATTTGCTCTGCCAGATACAAATGTGCTTTACCAAAACTTTCTCTCTTCATCTCTCCTGATTTCCTAAGGATCACAGTGCTTTTTGTATTGGAGTGTGTATGTTGGATATTTTTTCCTAAAGTTTGAACCTAAGTCAATTAAAAATAAAGTTCACTTCTTTGAACATAGAATTTGTGATTGTTTTAAAAATTCAGTTTATTTTCCTCAGGCTTATTTTCAAATCAGCTTTTTGCAGGTATGTATGAAATTTTAATTAACTACGGTCAAAGAATACCTATTCATAGTGTTTGTAAAATAATTAGATTTTAAACAGCTGGTCATAAAAAGCACACAGCCAAACACAGAAAAGTTGATGCTGTGCTTGAAATGTTTTGACCTGGGTGAACATTACTCCACAACCCAGCAGTGTGGTGCTAAGGTTGAATAACTAACTCTGAAAAATGTGTGTGTGTATGCATATGTGTGTAGATATAGGTTTATCATACATTTTACTGATATAAATGATGTAAAGTATACAATTTGCAAATAATAATAAAATACACAATATTTAATATTGTAAATTCCACACAGCCCATTATTACCATAGTATACCTCACTGATTTTGGCTAAACTCTTGTATCTGTAGCCAACATATGGTTGCAATTCATGAATGAGTAGGTCCTACACAAATATTAATTAATGTTTTTGCTTATGTTAACAAGTAAGATGAAAGGAAAACATTGGAGACGAGTTGGGATTTTATTTACTGTCAAAGACATAAGCTACTGCTGGATCAGATGAGTTTTCTAATACTGGAAGAATAGCTCCTCAGTTTTTTGTGCTCTTTAATGGCTATAGACATTTAAGTTTAATCTGCATTACTGCCATTTTCATCCCTTTCTTAAGACAATCAATAAAACAATAAATCAAGACCTGGTTTGAAGGATGTTATTGATAGAGATATGGATAAGAGAAACACTTAGTAGTCACCTTTAAAGAACAGTCTTCCTGATTAAAAGGCTAAGGGTTTTAGCCGCAGACTACTTATTCTTGAATCCAATGTTTGCAGCCTCAAGATTATTACATAAGCTAAGCAACACATACATAATATCGTTGTATATGTTAAAGTATTTTAATGTGCATTATAGCTATTGTAACACTGCCATTTGATATCACTGAGTTGTACAGGTTATGTGTCAACATGGTTGTGATTAGTTACACTTACAAATAATGAGGTACAGGGTCCCAATATATAAAAAGTTAAGCCCTGAAAACTATATAAAGTAATGCAAAAACAGTATATGCTTTTATAAAAAAAATCAAATAAAAACATAGAAGCATATAAAGTAAAAGACGTGAAAGTTACTACCCCCTTGCCCACAGCTTTAATAGTATTCCTCAGAGCTAACCCCTCATAATAGCTGACATGTATCCTTTACATGTTGTCTGCACACATAAATATTTTAATGAGATCATATTATAATAAATTTTACTTATTTTTCATAAGACTTTATTTTTTATCTTTAAAAGAATATGTTTATACATCTTGTTTTGAAGCATGTTTTTTGTTTGTTTGTTTTCTGTACTTACTATATTCCCCTTGGTCAGTACATATAGTTCTACTTCATGTTCTGTAAGAGCTGAAAAGTATTGTATATCAAGAATTTACCACTAATTGTAATCATTCTTCTACTAAAAGAAGTTTAGGTTTCTTTCAGGTTTTTCAATTGCTTTCTGATAATACAGAAGTAAATATCTTTGCACATACAGTTTTGCTTTTAAATAATATAGCAGTAAGTATCTTTGCACATATATTTTTTGTGCAGTATGTAAATTTCTATAGAAGATAGAATCTTAGAAACAAAATTTGCAGGCTTCTTTTATCATTGATTATGTATTTTCTTTTTTTTTTTTTGTCTTTTGTCTTTTTCCGTGTCCGGCAACGGATCGCAACCCTCAGTGTTGCCCCTGTACCGGACTGGGGACCGGCAACAGGATCGCAACCCTCGGTGTTGCTCCCGCGCCTCGCTCAGCCAGTGAGCAGGAACCGGTCCGTATGTGGGATCCGAACCCAGTGCGCCACCGGGCCGGCCCCATGTATTTTTTTTTTTTTTTTTGCAATTACTAAAGTCATCCTGGCTTTAATCCTAGCTCTGTACACAAACATTTGCCAGCCCATCATTTCCAGGTATTTACCAGATAAACTCCTATCGTCTGAGGTCATAAATCTCTGCATTATTTTGCTTTTGAATATTCTGTGGTTTAAAAGTTTTGTTTCTGGAACTTACATTTGGTGCGAATGCTTTCATTAATAAATTGTGACTATTAATTTTAAGAAACAAGTGAAATGATTTTATAGACCACATTTACTGTTGACATATTAGAGTAAATTGAATTCTTGTATTTCAGTTTCATTAACACATTTTCAGAATGAGATTGCCAGTGTCTCACCTACTTGGGAAAAAGAGTGTGTGTCCTTAAGATATACTTGTTATTAAAGTAGAGACAAATATTTAGAAATATTGAAGTAGCAGAAATTGCTGTTAATGGGCTAGGATCTGTTAAAGTGATTTGCCAAGGCATGAATGGGTGTAGATATATAATTCTGGTGGCAACTTTTAGAGCTGTAACACAATAAGAAAGTATTAAGCCATTCAAAATTGAAGCTATTGCTGGAGACTGTGATGGGTGGATTCTCAAGTCTTAGTGAATTTTACAAAGTCTACATGCATGGAGGTCTGGTCAATTTGCTCTTATAAAACATTTACATCACAATTATATGACATTTCTTTTTATTAGAGATATTAGTGTTCTTATCTGCGATTAAACTAAATGATTTGCAACATAAACTTGCTTCACATATATTCATTGGTGTTATTCAATGAGTTTAATTATGTTTTGTTATGATGTATTTGAGGCATCCATTTTGGCCACCTTGAAATACTCAGATTATTTAAACCCAACTAAAAAGAAATGCAGCCTGTATTGAGTGAGCAAGGAATGGAGTGTGTGTGTGTGTGTGAAGTAACTGTGTATCTACTCAAATTGGTGACTTAAAAATCTGTAAATTTTCTGATCTTTAAAAAGAAAATAAAATCCATTAAGAACACTCTCTTGAGAAATGAGGAATGATAAATGGAGCAGTGTATGGACATCCAGCACTGTAGGACATATTCACTGAGGGAACAGTTTAATAAGGGTAACAGAAAGAACTTCAAGAATTCTAGAAATAAAATTTGCAGGTACCTTCATTCACTGATCATGTGTTTCTTTATTTTGAAAGCACTAAAGTCATCCTGGTTTCAATTCTTGTCAAAAATTTCTCAAGGTTTTCATTGGAGTAAAAAGAGTGGTCATGGGCCTCACTGACTTCATAGATTTTTCTGTCCGGTTTGAGTTTGAGAGGAAGAGTCAAAGACCTAAATTCACAAGCAGATTCTCTTTCCACAGCTGGATGAGCTCACACTTCTGATCTCTAGGCCTTACACGATGTTGTTGGTACAGAAATGAAAGTAAATCGCTCAGCTCTCACTGAGCTAGGAAGTCGTAGATCTGGGCAAAAGGATAGAACACAATCATGACCTAGGAATATCAGGGTAATTCTTCATCTTTACTGTAAGGCCATCAGCATTTGATTTACGAGAACAGCAGTTAAGAAAGAGCAGTTAGTAAGGTGAAAGCTCCTGAAATATGCTTTCTTCCTGTCTGAAAAGCTTTATTCTTTGTGATTAAAATCATTTAGGTGCGGGGCTGGCCCGGTGGCGCACTCGGTAGAGTGCGGTGCTTGGGAGCATGGCGGCGCTCCCGCCGAGGGTTCGGATCCCATATAGAGACCAGTCCGCTCACTGGTTGAGCGCAGTGCGGGCGCTACACCAAGGGTTGCG
>NW_007731304.1:82465-88647 GCF_000696425.1 Galeopterus variegatus | reverse complement strand
GAGCGTGGCGGCACTCCTGCTGAGGGTTCGGATCCCATATAGAGACCAGTCCGCTCACTGGTTGAGCGCAGTGCGGGCGCTACACCAAGGGTTGCGATCCCGTTACCGGTCACGAAAAAAGACAAAAAGGGAAAAAAAAAATCATTTAGGTGCTTAATGTTGAGGACACTAGACTGAAGGTTTTATAAAATCATGAGAATATCTGTCTTGCTCCTGAGATTTCCAGAGACTGGCACAAGGTAGGTAGGTGCTCAATGAATGCCGCTGGATGAATGAACGATGAAAGAAATAACTGCATCTTTCCAAGAGTAGAGTGTTGATTAATTGCTTGTTATGGCAGGCAGTTTCTAGACCAGCTCTAATGATCTCTGCCTCCTGGTATTCATGCCCTTTGGTAATCTCTCTTTGAATGTGGGTTGGATCTAAGCAACTGGCTTCTTGTGAATAGAGTACCACAAATGTGATGGATCGTTACTTCAGAGATTAGGGTACAAAAAGACAGTGACTTGAGTCTTGTTTTACCACCTTTACCCCTCAGAGCCCTCATGCTGGAGGAAGCAGGTTGCCATGTCATGAGCAGCCCTATGACTTGGCCCATGCAGCAAAGAGCTGATGTCTCTGACCAGCCACTACATGGTTAGACTCTAAAGCAGAGCCTTCCCCTGTTGAGCCTTGAGATGACTGAAGACCTGACCAACACCTTGACTGCAGCCACATTAAAGACCCTGAGTCAAAGGCACCAGCTAAGCTGCATCTGGATTCCTCCTGATGAAAAAAATTGTGAGATAATAAATATTTGTGGTTTTAAGCCACTACATTTGGGATAATTTGTTATACAGCAATAGAGAGCCAATATAGTTGAATTATTTGTGGAATTGAATTTATTAGTCATAAAAGCTCCGTTTACCTGCATAACCCCTAAAAGACATTGATAATTTGTTAAGAAATATAATCTTTCCATTTCAAACTTACTTTGAATGATCGTGTACTCTAAAACCAAGTTACTTTACTCAAAGGCACAAATTACTTAAAATAGTTAACATAAGGGTAGTTATTTGGAATTACTTAGCCAAGATTAAGTAGAATCATGTTGGTGGTCTTTTCACTGTTGCATGTGTGAACATTATTTTGAGATCAAGGTGGGTAATATACTCATTTAGTCACATATCATCTTCATAAAACTGTGCCCATCCATTCAGACATAGTCCCCACACTGGGCACTGTGATGAAGCTTGTGGTCAGTGGTGTCAGGCAGCCTGGACTTGATGCCAGCTGTGCTGCTAATTAACTTGATAAACTTGGGTAAGTCACTTCTCTGTGCATTAGTTTTGTCATTTATAAGGAAAGGGAATAAGGTATAAAAATGAATATGTAAAGAGTAGTCTGTTTGATGAGATCCATGTTCTGATAATAAATGAATAATCTACAGTTTCCTTTTTTTACAGTGTTTTCTCAAGGAAGTTCCATTTTCTCTGGTTTTTAAAATAATTTGGTCCCTGTTTAGATGACATTAGTGCATTTCTGCATTCACAAAATAAGTATGCAAACTGTCAATATCGGTGCTTCTTTACAATTAAAAAAAATTATCACAGTTATACACACACATAGTTTAGAGTTGCATTGTTTAATAAGGTAGCCCTTGCCTTGCATGGCTACTGAGTGCTTGAAATGTGGCTAGCTCTAATTGGATGCACTGCAAGTATAAAATAGACCCTGGATTTCAGATTTAGTATGAAAAGAATGTAAAATATATCTGTAATATATTTTTGCAATGATTACATGTGGATATGATGTTTTGGATATATTGGGTTAAATAAATACATATACTATTAAAATTAATTCCACTTGTTTCTTTTTACTTTTCCTTAAATGTAGCTATGAGAACATTTACACTTACATATGTGGCTCCCATTTTGTTTTTACTTTTTTTTTTTTTACTTTTTCATCTTTGTACCATACTTTCATTAGAGACTTTTCACTTATATTTTTATTGAAACATCTTGATTTATATATTTATGGGTACAGAGTTATATTTCAATACATGTACATGATGTGTGATGATCAAACCAGAGTAATTAGCATTTCATCATTGTAAAACTTATTCGTTTCTTTGTGATGTGAATGTTTGATCTCCTCTCTTTTAGCCATTTCATGACATGCAGTAAATCATTGTTTATTATAGATGCTTAGCTCCACTGTACACCGATAGAGAACTTATTTAATCTGTTGGAAAGCATACTCATAACTCTCTGAGTTTTGTTAAGAAAAATAGCTGTACATAGCCTCTTCTCCATCACTTCCACACCAACATCCCTCATGTGCATTTTCACCTCTTTTAGGTGATTGATTTGATAGGTAATTGTAACTTTATCTCTAAATAACATGACTTTGTTATGACTTTTTGATTTTTCAGCTGCAGGCATTATCTCTTTACTGAACATTTAGTGTCCCCTCTGTGGTCCCTCAGTCCCCAAGGATTATTTCCCATCCATCCGATTGCAGCATTTCCATCATTATAACCTATGGGAGCCCCGTTCACAATTGAGGCAGGTGGGAACCATAACTGTCTGTACTGAACATTTAGTGTCCCCTCTGTGGTCCCTCAGTCCCCAAGGATTATTTCCCATCCATCTGATTGCAGCATTTCCATCATTATAACCTATGGGAGCCCCGTTCACAACTGAGGCAGGTGGGAACCATAACTGTCTACCTTTTCTGTACACGCTATTTTCCCTGCGACTAATATGCACTTTCCTTCTTTTCATGTGCTGTGTTTTCTGTGCACTTATAAATAATACAGTCCCAAACATTTTGCCAGTTTTCTAGGTCTCTTCCTAAGATGTTGGATGTGTCTGGTATTCTTGCAGTTTCATCTTGCAGCAAAAGTCCCTCCCAGAGCCATCAAGCCTGCTCCAAGCCACACTGTGTGCTGTTTTTATCTCTCTGGTGTGTAGTCGCCATCTGGGACTCTTTCTTCTGCACTGTCCCTGGGATTCCCCTCATCATGCTCCTCTGTTGGAACAACTCTACTCCATACCAGAACTTCCTCTTTCTTGGTTTACTTCTTCATTTTAGTGGACTACATTTTTCAAAGATTTTCATAAAAAGTGAGAAAAGGACGTACATTTTTTGAGACTTGCATGTCTGAAAATGTTTTCACACCAGTTGTATAGTTTGGCTGTGTAGAACTCTACGGAGTTTTTTGGATTTTTTTGGTTTTGTTTTTTAATTTTGAAAGCCTTGCTTAGAATTTTTTTAGCATCCAGTGCTGCTACTGAGAAGTCTGAGGTCATTATGATTCCATGTGTCTTGTCTGTGACAATATTTTTTTCTCTCTCTGTAAGCTTATATGATCTTTGTTTTCTTTCCGGTGTTTAGTAACTTCACTATGATGTAGGTTGGTTTGGTTTTACTTTCAACTAACTTCTGTTTGGAACACTGTTACCCCAGACATTTGTTTGGCTAACTCCCTCACATCTTTTCCTGTCACCCCTATCGTGACTTCTGTCTTGTATTTGCACCCCAGCTCCCGCCCTCCACCTGCCTGCCTGCTCTCCCTTAGCCTGCTCTGGTTATTTCATAGCATGTATCATATTTTGTCATCAGGTCTTTAATTCTCTTTGCAGTTGGAACTAATCTGCTGTGTAACCCACCTATTTTATTTCAATTGTTATATATTTATTTCTAAAAGTTTTATTTTTAAAAAGTGTACTTGGAAAAAGTCATATTTTTGATAGTGTCTTTCTACTAACTCATCTTTTTTCCCCCTGTTTTATATCTTTCAATATAGTAAATATTCACCTACATTTTATCCGGTATCTAATGATTTCAGTGTCTGAAGGTTTTGTCTGCTTTTGTTGTTTGTTGTGACTGCTGACTCCTATTTCTTTGTGTGTATGTGTGTGTATTTGTGCTATAAAATCTTAATTTTTAAAAATCCTATGTAGGAATTCTGTGAGGATAGGTTGAGAGAGAATCAGCATTTACTTCTGCTAGGGTGCTGGGAACACTACATCACCCACTCCTCCATTTTTTTTTAAGTGAAATGTATTTAATAAAATTCAATATAAATTACAAAACACATCCCATCCAGTCCTCTTTAAAAAGATTCTTCTTGGGGCATTTTGAGGTGACATGGACATGTGAGCCCCAGCTTGTGTGGGCTGGTTTTTCCTTGCTAAATCTCAAGATTTTTTTTTTTTTCTGTTAGCTAAAACAGAGATCAGACAGCTTTATTTTTAGTCTACCATTGCTAAAAGGGTTTTCTTGTAGGTCATCCCGTTTTTATATGTATAGCACTAGCAAAGTCTCAGCTTTCTGTGGGGTGGGTACAGATCTATCATCCTGCCCTGCACAGGCTCCTCAGGCTGAGCTGCACGCTCTGCTTCCTTGTATCTTCTGGGGCTTCCAAAAGCTTCTCTTTCACTCCTGGCCATAGAGGACACCCTGAACTTTTTAAGCTACTAGGCTATCAACTTAAAATACACTGCATGGCATTTTTGACTGTCTATAGACAACAAATTTTAGGATTGTTAGTGTACTGTAATGCTGGAAACAGAAATATAAGGCATTTTTTAAAACTATGAATTATTTTATCACATGTAATGTATATAATGTAAAGCATAATGTACATAGCATCCATGCCCCCACAATCAGCTTAAGAAATAAAATGTTATCAACGCGTTGGATGCTCCCTGGTTGCCTTTCATGATGACATGCCCTCCCTCCCCAAAGAAGACGTCAGTTATCCTGAATTTTGTGACATCATTTTCTTGCTGTTCTTAATAATTTTACCAAATATGTGAGTATCCTTAGGAATAATGCTTACTTTTGTATGTCTTCAAACTTTATATAAAAATCTTACTGCTTCAATTTATCTTCAACTTGCTTTTTTCTATTCGTTGGAGACTTTTTGTGAGATCCTATAAAAAGATTTTTAGTAAAGTAACAATTACTTACAAAATTGTCATGCCAATGAATAAGCACCTCAAAATAAATAATTACTAGAGGGATCGGGAATTTCTGTGTCTTCCTTTTATTGGAAATAAAAATTCTCTAGAAAACTTAATATTGACTGACTATCCTTCAAATTAGAAAGAAGAATATCATGATTACATGGAAAAAAATGCAAATTCTTCTGTTGTGGCAGCAGTTTTACATTATGTTTGTTTTTCTTCTTCCTACAAACCCAGTGCTAACCACCATTCCAGATGAGATAAATAATGTTTAACTTAGCTTAGTTTTAAAACATTACAAAACTAAGCAGGAATTGAGATAATAACACCGTCAAGCTGCCCACTTATTTCTATACACACACACACAAAATTTTAATTTAAGAAATTTGAATTGAATGAAATGTGTTGACTTTCTATTGATCTAGTCAGCTTCAAACCAACTCATCAATTTAACATTTTCTTCTTTCTTTGTTTACTTCTATTTTAAGGGAAAAGCTGAAAATATTTTTTAAAGATTAGGCATCTTACAAAATCCCCTCTTCTTTTCCCCCATCTGTTTTCAAATATTTGTGAGTTAATATCTGGGTTGGTAAGAACCAAATGCGGAGAACACAATAAAGACTCAGACAAAAATGGTAGGAAGGAGGAAGGGAGTGCTAACTACTTTTCTTTTCACATGGGGACTGCCATGCTTTTCTCAAGTGTATAAATGACTAAGGTCTTCCTGCCACTCATCAGACTAAAAGAAAGGGGTTTTCAAAAACAACAGAGGCCAGACTCATAAACTATAATAAAATATAGTTTGCCTGAAACGAAGTAGGTACTCAATAGATGGTTTTTGCTTTAAATACATTTCAAGTTTCCATGCAGATTTTCACCTGTTTTTGCTTCTTAAAATAAACATCCCCACCATAATACAAATTCTGTGATGTAAACATTGAAACATACTTTATACCTCTCCCCAAATGCCATTTAATAGAGGTTCTATCAGCATAGAACTTCTTTTAGCATCAAATTTAGCAATAAGTATTTCTGTTGTAGTGATCATATTTTCAATATTTGGAAGCTATACTACTTTTCTGTGAAAGTTACCATCTTGACAGTCCTTCTGAAACACTTCGTGTGTATAATATTCAGTGCGACTACATGCTGCCTTTTATTATTTTTTCTTCATTTGCTCCTGCTTTCTCTTCAGAACCGCATACTCAGTTTCCTCTGCTTTCTATT
>NW_007731304.1:75164-81806 GCF_000696425.1 Galeopterus variegatus | reverse complement strand
TTTTTTTGTCTTTTTTCGTGACCGGCAACGGATCGCAACCCTCAGTGTCGCGCCCGTACTGGACCGGGACCGGCAACGGGATCACAACCCTCAGTATTGGGCCCGCACCTCACTCAGCCAGTGAGCGGCCGGTCTGTATGTGGGAATCTGAACCCTCGGAGGGAGCACCACCGCGCTTCCAAGAGGCGCACTGTAGCAGTGCACCACCTGGCCGGCCCTACTGCATATTTTTTTAATGCCATACTGGACCACTGTCTATCAGAGCCACTGAAGGGTTATCTAATTCCCTAGGGATGTATCTTTGTGTGACGGTATTTACTAGTGACTAGGGTCCAGGCTCTGCAAAGTTACATGTGAACATGAAGATTATTGTTCAGTACAACAATGGGTCGTATCTGGCAGAGAAGATGACCCCAAATTTCGTAGTTGTATTATTGTCCTTTAAGATGTAACCAACTATGTCTCTAATATACCAAATTTATTTCAGTATACCTTTCCTAAATGATATATGAATATCTGTTCCTTAGATTCTCCTTGGAAAAAGGGAACCCATCTTTCTGAGTATGATTCTAATATACCAAATTTATTTCAGTATACCTTTCCTAAATGATATATGAATATCTGTTCCTTTTATTCTCCTTGGAAAAAGGGAGCCCATCTTTCTGAGTATGAGAGTTGTGATTTTAACTTTTTGAAAATTTTAATTCGACCAGAGGATGAAAGGAAAAACTTTTCTGAAAAGAAAACATTTGGGCTCAAATCAACATGACAAGAAGGAAACAACCATGGGAACAGCTGGGGACAGACTCCTCTAGGCAGAGTAGGATCTTTAAAAACCTGAAAGCAGGACTGAGCTTGGAGTATTGAAAGATCAAAGAACTATATGGAGCAGAAGAGTAGGCGGGGATGAGTTTGAAGAACTAGTCAGGGGGCAGATTAGGAAAGGCTTTGAAGAGTATGAATGATGACCTCGATAAATAATTTAAAACATTATATCTCGATAAGGAAATCTCAATTCGTATCACTTGCTTCCACACCTAAGATAAGTCCTTCAATTCCTTTTTTTTAAAAAAAGGTGGGGTGAGGAAAAACATAAGGATTAGTATAAGCAAAAGAAAGAAAAAGCTAAAACATGTATTTCCAATTAAGAAAATATATTGAACCACACCCTCTGAGACTGTGGCTTCATTTAAATTAAAGACTCCGGGTGGTTACAAATATTCCTACAGGTCCCCTTTCCTTCCTTATTTTTCTCAGCAAAGAAGAGAAACTCCAGACAAATTATCAGAGATTTGGAATGAAGAAAATAAAAGCAGGGCTCTGTGACCAATTCTGCCTCTGATTTTTAATAGTGTTTTAATTTTTTATTTCTATAGTGAGCATGAAATTGCCTAGAGATCTGTGTGGGTCCTTCATGGAAAGGTTTTAAGACAGATACGATTAGTGCTAAGTCATGCTGACTTTTTAAAAGAAAGATTTCAGACCCTGGGCTTGGGGTTTGTCTTTTTCGGTCATGCTTTGTCCCTGTGGTCCCACCCATGGAAGGAGAAATAACAAAGACAAAAATGGACAAGTCAGCTCCTAATGCATCCTTCCTTGTGACCAGAGTGCTCGGTGCTGATACAGTTTCACTTCTTAACTTATGAAAGGTCATAATATTGTGTTTGTGCTATGTGGTCTTATTTTAGTAATTTGTCCTATTTTGTTAAGGAAAAAAAAATGCAGAGAACTAACATAAAATTATGGGGAATTTTATCTTTCTTAATTTTTTAACTTGCCTTCTTGTCCTAGTTTCTTTATCATTATGTCCTGACCTTTTTGCAAAGTTCATTTGCAGTTTCTATTTTGTTTTTCCAATGTTGGGGAAAGGTCTCAACTGTCACCCAGATGGCAGAAATTTTCCGGCAAATCCAAACTGGGAAAATCCCAGAATTAAAAAAGGAAACTGAAAAAAAGAAAAAAGAAAGAAAGAAAGAAAACCTTACTCATAGAAATACGCTCAGGAATACTCTCGTTTACTAGTACTAGGTGTCTGTAGAAAACTCTGAGGAGGTACTAAAAATAAGAAAATGCAGGCACAATTAATTACCAAAATATCAATTATGTTTCAAAGTCCAGCTTCTGGATGAAATATGTATTTGCAAATCATTCTATGCCTTTATGCTACTTTAATTTTGTTGTAAAAAATTTCCACAACAATGATCTGGTATCTACACCACATGAGGTTAGAGGATACATTTTATGCCAAAATCAGGTTATAAATTCTGCAGATCAAAGGAAGAAGGTGGGTTGCAGCTGAGAGAAGATGCTTCTAATACATCCTGCAGGGGTGCGTTCGGAACTGCATACTCTTTTGAATATTGTCTGACTGTTGACAAGAAAATGCAAATAGACTCTGCACACAATGGAGGCTTGGGAATTGTATACATCTTGAAAAGTAACTTGAGTGGCATATATTTAAGACAATCCGTTCATATTTGAGCAAACCCAAACAATTGGTATCTCCTGGATGTCAGCTTGAACAGGAGGTTAGAAGAATGGTGATGCTTCACTCTCATTTTAGATAAACAATCGTGGCTAATCATGTGGTTACACATTAATTTATGTCACAAAATATGTCAGGTGAGAGAATAGAACCTTTACCCATACACTGCTGTTGAGGGCACAAATTGTTACAAACTGTGATGAAGGACAATTTGGAAATGTATGCCCAAAAGCTTAGAAATATTCATGATCTTTGATTCATCAATTTTTCAGTGAAATATAAAGATAAGTGTTCACTATTATATAACTTATTTATTATGTTATCATTGTGTTTATAATAATGAAAGCCTGGAAAGAGCCTACAGAGGAAGAAATAGAGCAATTTTAAATACAGTTTATTAACATAATAGAATACTTTGAAGCATCTACAAATGATACAGATTTAAAATTATTGACATGGGAATTTGTTTTTTAATTATAAAATAAGATTACAAAATAGTATTTGTAGGGGGCTGACTGATGGCTCACCTGGGAGAGCATGGTGCTGATAACATCAAGGTCAAGGGTTTGACCAGCCAGCCACCAAAAAAAAAAAAGTATTTGTAGCATTATCTCATTTGGTAATATATTCTGATTCTTTGCTGGTATATATGAATAAAAACTCTTTCAAAGCATTGAATGACATTGTAAGCATTATCACTGGCTTAACTTATATATTTTCTATTCTTTCCTACCACAACATTATTGGACTATAATGTCATATAAGACTCTACTATAGATTGAGACTAATAAATTGTAAAGTGCATTTTCAACTATCTATTGCTGCATAAAAAATGGAGCAGCTAAAAAATAAGTTTTCAATTTTTCAGGATTTTGTGAAATTTTGCTTTATATAGTGCTGTTGATGGGGTGCCGGGGTGACTGGAGAATATAAAATGTCCATGTCACGTGAACGACAGCTGGTGCTGGCCTGGGTGCTGAGCTGGGTACTGAGCTGCATTTGTTTGCCATTGGCTTTTGTTCTACTACACATGGAACTTTCCATGTGGATGCTCGGGCTACCTTTCAACACGGCAATTAGGTTCCAAGAAGAAGTACTTCAAGAGTTACTTCAAGAAGTAGAGGCTACCAGGATTCTTAAGACATGGACTCTGAGGCCTCAGAAAGTCACTTCTGTCATTTATTGGTCAAACCCAGTCACAGGGCCAGTCCTGGTTTGAGGGGAGAAGAGTAAAGTAGTATGCATAGCAGGGAGAGGAACTGTTGGGGACAATCTTTGGGACCTAAATACTATGATATGGAGTATGAAAATAGAAGGACCTCGGAAGTAAATGTCCATGAATATGTGTAAAACTAAGCTGAATTTTAAGCTAAAAAAACTCATCTGACTATCAAAAGGAAAGAGACTTCTATAATCCTTGACTTGATATTGGCTAGGCAGAGGGGAGGAGGGAGGAAGTGAAAGAATTTCCCATAAAAGACATTATTCAGACAACTGTAATTAAAGAATGGTATTCCATTAATATTAAAGTTAACAGGTGCTATAAAGGTATTTTGTTAAATAGGAAAATACCTTTGTTCTTAGGAGATATGTGCCTAAGTATTAAGGAGTTAAGTGTTATGTCTTTTATTTCTACTTTGTTTACTGTTTCATGCTTTAGCAAAATAAAATGAAATAAAGTATGTATGTTAAAAATTTGGGGGTCTAGGTAAAGTTAGTCCAGCTACATGCGGTTTGACTTTTTAATCATGACTCCATCTTAGAAAAGAGGAGGATTGGGTTGAAGTTTACCTCAATTATAAGGAAAAAAAAAAGACTTTATGTTTTGCATATTTAAATTTAGAGTTTGAATTTTGATTTTTATTACCACCCCTCAAGAGAATGGGAAAAGACTATTCAGAGTTTATAATTTACTATTACCTTTTCCTCTTAAGAAACACATTTCTTCCATGTTAATTGGATAAAAATAGTGAACTTATGGGGTTTACAGACTTCCACCTCTCCTTTTGTCTGCTTAGTTTTTTTCCTTCCTCATCCTCTGAAGAAAGGACAAAACTTCATGACTGGATCCCAAGAAGAAAGGCATTCAGACCTGAAAGAACTTCTCTCCCTAATTCTGAGCACCAGGGAGTCAGGAATGCCCAGAGTGTATTGTGAGAAACCGCACTTTGTGGGTAGAGGTTGGGAAGGACCAACGTATAAGAATGGGCAACATGGGTGAGAAAATTCTGCTTCAGAGATGAGGAGACTCTTGAGAATTTGGGGTGCCATGTGTTAATAACAGTTGCTCTGTAGAGAGAGACATGCATGAAGATTAAACTCCTTTTTGGGTCCCGAGTCTGTAGGTGGGCACTGCTTCTGGAGTTATGGCTTTATAAGCATTATATGAGCATCAAGAGAATTCTGTCCACGGGCTCTCATCAGACCAGATCCAGCTTTTTGTCTTCGTTCACTCCTTTAAACCCTATTCTGTGTCAAAAGAGGAACAATATGTCTAATTAATCCCCCAAATGAGACAGACCTAAGACTCCAAAATCAATTATGGAGCAGGTTTTTTAATTCTTAGGATCATACCAAAGATTTTTTTGTGCCTTCACTAAAATGAATAGTAAGAAGTAAAATGGTGGAGCTTAAAAATAAAGCCTCCAGAAGTTCTCCACACGTGAAATTTAGGAAAACTGAGGATGGTCTCAAAGAGACTAAAAAAACAACATATTGCCTTTCTTGCTAATGTAGATTCTTAGGTATCCTATAGACTGCATGTGTAGTCTCAAGAAATATTAAAGGCCATTTTTATGTAGATAAATCATCATATGTCTTTTGTAAATATAAAGCCCAGATATCACAATGCTTTCTTCCAGTTGCATTTTAATATGCATGAATATTAAACTCTGCTCCAGCACATGAAGATTTCATAAAATATTTATGACCAGATCAGTCTTTGTTGAGAATAACAGCACATGGGAAGTGTGCAAATTAGCTGTCATATGATTAAAAACTGTGTGTGTATGCCTTTAAATTTACTGGAGGAGTAGGGCTACAAAAGCATGCAGGTTTCCAACAAATTCGATCCATTGTAGGCTCCAATATTTTTAGTCTGCTTCTTGGGTCACTGCGTTCAAGGTATGGTTCATATGTTTAACAAATTATAAGATATAATTATTGGCCGTGGCATTGTTTCAAACTATATTTAGTTTGGGGTAGAACGGGGGTGTATTTTACAGCTAAACAAACTCAAGAAATTCCCTTACTTCTTTACTTACAAGCCAGGTACTTTGAACTGTCTTCCTGAAGAATAAAACGATGGTACCATACCTCTCTTTTAGGGTTATTATTGGGATTGCATAATATAATATAGGCAATGTGTCTAATACAGAATTTGACACTTAGTAGACACTCAGAAAATGCTAGTACCATTTCATTTTTGTGTTACTTTTTATCATCAACTTTAGTTATTCTAAAAAATATGATCACCTAAAACACACACAGGAAAGAAAAACTCATTTGGATGAGCTTGAAGATTCAAGCTTTAAATGTAGCAATAAATCAAAGCTTGAGGTGATTATTCAGGGATACCAGCAATTTCATGGATCTCTGGAGGCAACAGATTCCAGAACGTCCATACTGAGTGTGTACTCTTCCTCCAGAGTCCCCTGCACTGTGAGGTAAGATTTGTGTACATGTAAGATTAGCTATTCTTTTGTGCGTGCTGTCCTCACAATTTTTCTGTAAATCTAAATCTATTCTAAAATAAAACATTTATTTAAAAAAAATACACTCTGAGAAAACAACCCAAAATGAAAATACATACACATACAAGTACCCATAATTTTAAAAGTGGAAAACCTCAACAGTGAAAATTTGAAAATAAAACAGATCTGAAAAACTGATTATATAAACTGAGTGGTCCAGAAGTAATAGTGGATACTACCAGTACATTGTCATTAAGGGTTCACAAGATATAGAATATTCTAACATATGGAAAATGATTTATAAGTGAGATATGAAAAAACAAAGCACATAGCATGTTTACTCAGGTTACAA
This sequence comes from Galeopterus variegatus, assembly GCF_000696425.1. Classification (NCBI taxonomy): domain Eukaryota; kingdom Metazoa; phylum Chordata; class Mammalia; order Dermoptera; family Cynocephalidae; genus Galeopterus; species Galeopterus variegatus. Next base: position 75,277 of record NW_007731304.1, on the reverse strand, counting down.
AAATTTCAAAACATAAGAATACATTAAAAATGATTTGTAAAAGATATGTAATGACAAAGTGGTTGACACTTCAAGTTTGTGCATATTTTCTGTGGATATATAAAATGAAATAT
>NW_007731304.1:71577-73617 GCF_000696425.1 Galeopterus variegatus | reverse complement strand
CAGTTAATCTATCAGACGGAGAGAACAAATCTATGGTTATTAGAGGAAGGAGGGGGAAGGGGAGAGATTGGATAAGGGGCATAAAGAATAAGTATGATTTGTAATAATGAATATGCTAATAAAAAATAAATTTAAAAAATAATTTCTAAAAAAATAAAGTTTTCTATGTCATATTCTCTCCTCCCTTAAGACAAAATGAGGGGCTTTCTAAGGAGATATTTTTGTTGTCGATGATGTCACTTCTTTTTTCATTAGTTTAATTATTTTTTTCAAAAGAAGAAACTGAAATTTTATTCTTCAGTTGGTTACTTATTAAGCTGCAGAAATGCACAGTCCTGCCTTATATCCTTGCTGACCGTTAGAGCACTTGGGAATGTATATGAACAGAGAGACTGGCGCCTGCATCTGGGGAATTTTGAAGTTTGAGGCAGGCTAGAGTGTCCCCATTATAGCAGGAGGAGCAAAGAAGGTGATTTTGGTGATTTGCATGGATGCAAATTTCCGTGGGTCAAGCAAATCCAGTGAAAAATAGCCACTTGAGCCAACTTGACAAGACCCTGACAAAAGAGGTTGTTTATGGAATGTGAAGAAAGAGTGTATGAGGTCACTGATGGAATGAAGGTGGAGGGTGCAGTGCTGAGAAGTCAGCAGGAAAGTTCGTCACCTGTGTCAGGGAATGGTGCCATGTGGAGTTCCTATAGAGAAAACCCTCCAGTATTCTCCAAGAAAGGGCCTGCATTCAGTACCTGCCAGAGGTGAGGACATTGACAGGTTGTAGTAGCACCAGACAAGCAAGACTTAACCTTTCCCTTTAACTCCCTCTTCAACATCTACCCTCCTCCTCCAGCTCTTTCCACCCTCATGACCCTGGGGGTGCCAGTACCAGATAAATAGGGAGAAGGGATACAAGATCAACAAACCTTCTCAAACAACAGATCTGCCTGAGCCAGTGGGAGTGGGGGCATAAAGGAGGAAGAGTAGTGTTGTGGGGGTAGATACTGAATGAGATGTGACATTAACATTTTTATTTAGACTGGATGTTTAGGGGTGTGACTAGTTTTATAACTGTAACTTTCTAAACAGCTATGGTATTTGCTTATGATATTTCCAAGAGATAGAAAAGGATGATCCAACACACTGCTTAATGGCAATATTGAGAGAAAAATAAAGCCCTGACAGTCCACTAATTTCAGACAATAACAATACTAGTAATAACCAGTAAAAGTAACCGCTAAACTATGTTCAGAATTTTATCATTTATGAAGCACTTTCACATAGTCTAACTTTTTTTAAAAGGTGCTAAGGCAGGTTTTATTCAAGGGGGCATGGTGGTAGGTATAGGGACCACTGCAGGGGGGTCTTGCAGTGGGGGAGAGAGATTGGACTCCACTCCCCACATGGTCTAACACATACATTAGATTTTTGGTCTTCCTCAGTACAAAAAAAATCAATACTGTTTTTCTTTCCACTTCAGGAGCAAACTGTAGAATCTGGAATGCTCTTTCTCTTGTTTCAGCCTACTTAGTTCTTGCTGCTATTTTGGAGCCCATATCAATGCCTGTGACTCAAGGAAGCCATCTCTGACCCTCTAGTCAGATTTATTGCCATTCTCTGCTTTCATAGAACCCACTATTTCCACTCCAGAATACTTTGCACAATTTTACTTAAATAGTTATGTGTAGAATTAGTTAATCTCAAACTCCCTGCTAGAATGTAAGCTTCATGATGGCAGGACCCTAGTGGATCCTGCTTAGTATTGGTTTTCTGGCATCTACCACAAAGCCTTACACACAGTAGGTGCTCAATAGACATTAGATGAAAAAAATGAAGAAATGGTGAAAGAAAGAACTGATGTGCACTGAGATTTCTTGTTTTGACTAAGAGTTTCTTTGGATTCCACGGTCTGTAAAGCTGCAGGACTAAATGCGCTCCTGATAGTGGCCATTTATGACTGTTTTTAACATTTTTACTATGGCATGTTAAGAGATGCTGAACAGGGTGGGAAGGCCATCACTTGCCATGATGTGGGTACGGAATGCA
>NW_007731304.1:41769-70844 GCF_000696425.1 Galeopterus variegatus | reverse complement strand
TTCCACGGTCTGTAAAGCTGCAGGACTAAATGCGCTCCTGATAGTGGCCATTTATGACTGTTTTTAACATTTTTACTATGGCATGTTAAGAGATGCTGAACAGGGTGGGAAGGCCATCACTTGCCATGATGTGGGTACGGAATGCAGGGTATGTGCAGGTAGCTGAGGGGGGTTGGTCACAGATGAACTCATTATTTTTTTCAGATAGTCACTCTATTCATTATCAAGAATGGAAGTCTTTTCCACCTTTACAGAGATAATGGGAGATGGACAATTTTTTTTTTAATGCAAGTTCTTTGGTCCCTTTGAAGGAAAGGGCTATACAAATCCATTTTGACTAATCAAAGGGAAAAATGTCAGGCTAACATCAAAGACAATGCTTTTGATGATTTTTAAAAAGGTTATGAATGCTATCTTTTATTCTGTAGTCAATTAAACTCTTTCATTTTAAGGCATAAAACTGAGCAACTGATACATTTTTTAAATGGCATTTTCTCACCACAAAAAAATTGAGCATATTTTTCCAATGAATTATTGGAAAAGATCAACCATCCATCTATGAAAACTTATAAAACCACTATATCCCCTCTTTGGCATTTTAAAACATTTTAATTAGTGTGGTAATGTCTTTGAATTCTACTCAGTTTTGAGTATTTTCAAAAATACATTAATAAAGGTTTATCCTGAGGCTTTCTAATTAAGCAAAAGCTAATTTTATTTCACTGAAATGTTATTTCTTCTTTGACTTTTGAATGTGATGATTGTTTCAAGTTCTTTCCAAAGTCAGAATATCATCCATTTATTTCCTTTCTAAACAAGTTGGCTTTTANCTCAAAGAGACTAAAAAAACAACATATTGCCTTTCTTGCTAATGTAGATTCTTAGGTATCCTATAGACTGCATGTGTAGTCTCAAGAAATATTAAAGGCCATTTTTATGTAGATAAATCATCATATGTCTTTTGTAAATATAAAGCCCAGATATCACAATGCTTTCTTCCAGTTGCATTTTAATATGCATGAATATTAAACTCTGCTCCAGCACATGAAGATTTCATAAAATATTTATGACCAGATCAGTCTTTGTTGAGAATAACAGCACATGGGAAGTGTGCAAATTAGCTGTCATATGATTAAAAACTGTGTGTGTATGCCTTTAAATTTACTGGAGGAGTAGGGCTACAAAAGCATGCAGGTTTCCAACAAATTCGATCCATTGTAGGCTCCAATATTTTTAGTCTGCTTCTTGGGTCACTGCGTTCAAGGTATGGTTCATATGTTTAACAAATTATAAGATATAATTATTGGCCGTGGCATTGTTTCAAACTATATTTAGTTTGGGGTAGAACGGGGGTGTATTTTACAGCTAAACAAACTCAAGAAATTCCCTTACTTCTTTACTTACAAGCCAGGTACTTTGAACTGTCTTCCTGAAGAATAAAACGATGGTACCATACCTCTCTTTTAGGGTTATTATTGGGATTGCATAATATAATATAGGCAATGTGTCTAATACAGAATTTGACACTTAGTAGACACTCAGAAAATGCTAGTACCATTTCATTTTTGTGTTACTTTTTATCATCAACTTTAGTTATTCTAAAAAATATGATCACCTAAAACACACACAGGAAAGAAAAACTCATTTGGATGAGCTTGAAGATTCAAGCTTTAAATGTAGCAATAAATCAAAGCTTGAGGTGATTATTCAGGGATACCAGCAATTTCATGGATCTCTGGAGGCAACAGATTCCAGAACGTCCATACTGAGTGTGTACTCTTCCTCCAGAGTCCCCTGCACTGTGAGGTAAGATTTGTGTACATGTAAGATTAGCTATTCTTTTGTGCGTGCTGTCCTCACAATTTTTCTGTAAATCTAAATCTATTCTAAAATAAAACATTTATTTAAAAAAAATACACTCTGAGAAAACAACCCAAAATGAAAATACATACACATACAAGTACCCATAATTTTAAAAGTGGAAAACCTCAACAGTGAAAATTTGAAAATAAAACAGATCTGAAAAACTGATTATATAAACTGAGTGGTCCAGAAGTAATAGTGGATACTACCAGTACATTGTCATTAAGGGTTCACAAGATATAGAATATTCTAACATATGGAAAATGATTTATAAGTGAGATATGAAAAAACAAAGCACATAGCATGTTTACTCAGGTTACAAAAATTTCAAAACATAAGAATACATTAAAAATGATTTGTAAAAGATATGTAATGACAAAGTGGTTGACACTTCCTATTAAGTTTGTGCATATTTTCTGTGGATATATAAAATGAAATATTTACAAGAATTATTCCCTGATTCAGGTGGAAAAAGTCTTCTCCTTACTTAGACTAATTATTATGAACATTTTTCTGTTTTTTTCAACTCAATTGTTAGATTCTTAAGAACCCTCTCTATTCCTTAACATAGTGTCACCTACAGTGCTTTCTAGCTTGAGGTCTGCTATAAATAAAAATTCAAGAAAGTTTGTTAAATGAAAGTTTAAATGTAATATATTTACTAAACCTTAAAACCTTTTCTAGACTTTACTGTTCAATATCCTAAAATTTTTAAAATTTTTATAATTAAAAAAGTTTTTAACTGTGTTTATATATTATATGCACATAAAAGTACACAAAGGTGTTCAGCTTGGTAAATATGGTAGATTTAATAATTATTTAGCATATATTCACTCACTCTCCTCCTTCCCCCAAAAACCTTCATGGGAGAAGGATGCTTCTTAGTCCATTGATGCTGGGCTTAGCCACATGACTGGCTTTTTCAATGGGATATCTATGGATGTGATATGGGAAGAAACTTGAAATGGGCTTTCCCAGTTGGCTTTGACTTTAGCATTTCTTCCATTACATGAGAATATGTAACTTTGGTGGCCACTGGTCTCTAGCAATAAAACAAATCTGAGACAACTCTCCTCTTGGAGCCAACTTGGATCTATTGAGCCTCACCCAGATCAAACACTAACCCACAAAATCTGTGACAGAGAAATAAATGATTATTGTCATGCAACACTGAGTTTTGAGATGGCTTATTACACAGCTTTATTATAGCAATTATAGACTAATAAAATTTGGATTGCATTAAATCTATAAATTGATTTGAGAATTGACATTTTCATTAATACTATCTCCCAATACTTAACTACAATTCATCTTTTTGTTTATTTAGGTCTTTAATTATTCTCAATAATACTTAATGGTTTTCTGTGTGAATGCTTAAAAATCACTGATTCTATTTATTCTTAGGTAATTTATTTTTATGCTACTGTAAATGGCATATTTTTAAAAATTCAAATTAATGTTTTGGCTGTAGTCTAAAAAAAACGTATCCAGCAATCTTGCTGAATTTTTTTATTTATTCCAACACTTTATTTGTAGATTATTTGGTATGTTCTATGTGCAATGATGTTGTCTGTAAACAACAACAGGTTTATTTTTTCCTTTGCAACCTTTGTATCATTCATTCTTTTTCTTGTCTTTTGCATTAAATAGGACCTTCAGCAGAACGTTTAATAGAAGTGGAGATAGTGAGTACCATTTGTTTATTCATGGTCTGTCACAGGTTGGGTGCCCTGGGAAGCAGACTATTAGATAGAGATTAGCATGCAGGAAGTTTGTTAGCAGTGCTCTTGGGATCCACCCACGTGGATGGAAAAGAGTGAAGGAAGGTTGGATGGGGAGAGAAGTTAGGCTGTGATGCAGTCTCAATGAGTGGATAATCCTTTCAAGATGCTCCAAGTCAGGGGAAGGGGAGCAGGCCTGTATCTCTTTGTATCAACCAGGAGTTTGTTGCAGACTGCCCTGGTGAAGTGACATGACTCTGGATGAGGTGACTGTTTTCAACTAATTCAATTTCTACAGAGTGTGGACAACTAAGGGCAGTTTGCTGGAAGTACTCCCTAATGGGGTAATTTGTTCCTTAGTTCTGGAGAGTCAGCATCTGCTATATAAATTTTCAGGGGGAAGATTTGAATTTCACAATGACATTTGTGTCTTAGTGTTCTCTAAACAATAATCATAACAGTGGTTGTAATAAAAATAACAATGGTGATGTTAATAAGAAGAAGACAACAAACAATAACACTTATGTAACACAAGGTTAATTGGTGTTTTTCCCATCTCTCAGGATTTCATTTGAAGTCCCCCAGTTGAGCCTGATGGACAATAAAATCCAGATCACTTTTTTAAGGAGCGACATTTCTATGCAGAGCATACTGAAAGATATGAGGCTTTGAGCCCATTACTTCGAATAGCTTACGTAAGAGAACATGGGACATTTGAAGAGAAAGTTTTCTATGTTATGCTGCCAGGGCCCAACTGGGGGCCTGAGGTATGGAGCCGGAGGAAGCTGAACCCAGCCACAACCAGGTAAAGAGCACACCAAACACACCATTTCCACGCGGGTAGCCCACCATAGCCACTGCAATTGCCATGTCTGCTGCAAAAGCAGCTGGTCTCTATAGCAGTAGTCACAGCCACTGTGCAGATGGCATGTCAGACTCTCAACTGCCCTGACACAAGGAGAGGCACCAGCGGAGACCAAACAAAAATGAAGAGATCCTCTGTCTCCACAAAGCACACTCCAGAGTAACAGAGGAAGCATCTGATTTACAATAACAGGGAGGACTTGATCACACCTGTCTCAGCACTGGACAGATCATCTAGGCAACAAACCAACAGAGGAGCAGTTAATCTATCAGACGGAGAGAACAAGTCCATTTAATTAAATTATTTAGCTTTATTGATAATAAGATCTCTATAGTGACCAATAATTACATGACCAATAATTGTAACAGTATGATATGATTTTCCTTTATTTAATCATAAATAAGTTTATGAGCCAAAGCTTATGAATAAAGAAAAAAATTTTCCTCCATTATTCTGGTTTAATTATAACTATGGGCCATACCTTCCTTGAGAAGATAATCAAAGCACCTGTAACAATAAAAATTTTGTCCCAACCACGAATTTTCGTGATGAGCCAAATAGGGATCAAAATCATATTAATCTAAATATTAAAAGTGCTGTGACTTTATTTTGTACCATCCAAGCTGGTGAAGCTTGGCAGATTGGCTAAAGCTATTATTTAATTTAGAAAAAAATTGATCTTGTAAACAGTATTTAGTTTCTCACTGAGGCGTATGGTATTGCTCATTATTTATTCAAGTCACTTATTTATATCTCTACTGTGTCCAGATTGAGCCTGAGCCAGGTACACCTCTGGAATTTTGACAGCTCTGGTAGTGTCTGAGAAGTCGATGGGGCAATCCCCTGAGGCTTAACTGCATGAGAGAATGAGGCATCTACTGGATGAGAATTCTCAGGGAAAATGATGTCAGGCAACAAGTCAAATCTATTATAAATTCTCGATCATGAGTGGGGAGCAGGCAAGACCGAGGTCTGAGTGGAGCAGAATATTTACCCCCTGTTGCAGCCACATCACCTGGCTCCATTCTTTATTCACTTCTATGTGTCCTAGAGGAGAATCTTTGTGATTAAAAAGAGAAGATGCCATGTTACTATAAACTGCTTAAGACACCAGGTAACAAAGGTATTTCCTTGGTATTTCTCTAGTGGAATATAATCTCAAATGAGAGAGGGGTCCTCTCCAGTCTCCACTGTGCAACGCAGGGCAGCACTGCCCACAGAAGGCTCAGCGGGTAGCAAGACGACCCAATGGACACAGAAAGTGCCTGACCAACCCAGTGGAGGTGGCAGCTGTGCCCCGTGGGAGAGAGGGGGAGAAAGAAGGACATTGCTATAGGATGTGGTGTACCTGCCAAAGGTAGCCAGAATGCCTAGAAGTAATGTGAGTTCAACAGAAGTGAATAACGAGGAGCACCTAGTGCGATGGAAGCAGCAATGCAGATGCTCAGCTACCCAAGCTGCTCCTGGAGGGACACAGCTCTGCTGCAGCTACCAGGGAGAGTGACACCACCCCAGAGGGTGGTCAGGGCAGGGCAGTACAGAGGGTCACTTTGCAGGAGTGAGAAATTCTGAAAGAGCAGGTGAGACAAGTGCCTGCGAATACAGATTATTGATTTTGGTGAAATACAATTTTAATTTTGGGGTTTGAGTCCTGGGGTGGGGAGACAGACCACAGTACTCTGAGCAAGTTTCTCCATAAAAGCCCTAAGTACGTGGGTGAGTGGGTTTCATTTTTGATAGCTATAGTATGTTTAAATTTTTTACCTGGTTTGTATTTTAATTTTAATTAATTTATATTCCATCTATTTCTCAAAAATCAATAAAAATTTTTAAAAAATTATTGAAGCAAGTTACAATAAAAGAATAAATGTAAAAAGTGATAAAAATTAATGTAAAGGTGACAGCTGAGGAGGAAATGAGAAGAAATAAATTATATTTAAAATTAAAAAAACAAACTAAGGTTTGGGCATAGGTTAACTAGTACAGCTGGATGTAAAAGTAAATTTTAAATATTCTAGTATTCAAAGCAAAGGGAAAAATATGAAAGGCTGTACAATTATATTTTTAGGTAATATTGCCCCATTTTTTAGTGTTGTTTAACTCTGAAAATATTTTCCCTTATAAGCAAAACACAAATGCATCTCATTAAAATAATTCTAATAGTACAATAAAATAACCTACTCTTCCCTGCCAGAAGTAGTACTTTTAACATATGGTACGTGTCCTTGCATTCGTTTTCTATGTGTTTTTGTCTGTCTATTCATACATAAGTGTGGGGCGCTAGAGAGACCTATAAGAGAAGGCTTCTGTGGAGGAGTTCTGACCTAAGTCAGCCTTATCTTCCAGGGTGGTCGCTTTTGTGTATTAAAAAAAATTGGATGACAATAACTAAAATGCTAATATTTTCCTTGAGTAGAAAAATAAAGGTGGTTTAGAATTTTTTATTTTGTTTTACAAATTCCTGTACTTTCCAAATTTTCTACATTGGCTATTTATTATATTTTAAATTAAAAGAAAAACAGAACTAAGTACCAATTTAAATGTATAATTCCAGCCCCTTTCTAAGGGCACAGATGCAAAAAGAAGACTTTCAGGCCAAGGCTTATATTTTAGGCCATTAACTGATGTGTGGATGGTCAAAAATCTATTACAGGTTTACATAAAATTGTTCAGCAGTACCTATTAATATATTGCATACGACTTGTTTTTTCTCAGTTCTATCAATAACTGTTGATTTCTCAATAGTCAGTAAACAACTTCAGCTTAAGAGTTATTTTTTTCTCCATACTCAGATTTAGTTCCTGCCCACATAGGTTATTCGAGTGTTAAAGGCTCACAAGCCAACTTAGAATTGGGGATATTACTCTATTAATTTTGTATAGATCATATAATGCCAGCTATATCCATTTGCTGGAGTTACATTCTTCACAAGTGTTTACTAAGAATCTATATGCCAGACATTTTGATAGATACCAACAACACAAAGATAAACAATATACAGATCTTGCTTCCAAGCTTGGCAATAAAAATCAGTTACTCAAATGACTGAAGGTTGATACTTCATATGGCTCTGGTATAGAAAGAAGTACAAAACCAGAGAAAGGGGGATAACGTGAGTCCTAGTAAGGTAGAATTGCACTGTAGGCTGACTTATTTTCTTTCTCAATAACTAAATAATAGAATCTTCACTATAGGACTGGTAAAAATATTTGGAAGTTAACAATGTTTCCTTTATAATTCTCCTTTGTGTTTCGAGTCCTAAATGTTAAGCATTATAGTTAGGCTTCTGATATAGAATTTTCTTGTTAGTAACAATTTTCTAGACTTTGAATCAAAATTTGCTCTGAGAGTTTGTTAATCAGCCCAAATTTGAAGCATAATTCACCAGTGTGGGTTCCACCAAAGCCTTCTAGGCTCCATTCCACACTACAGTGTAAGTTAAGGTCTTTTTTTTTTTTTGAGCCCGGCTGCACCGAGCTCAGCCAGTGAGCGATGACCGGCCATCCCCATATAGGATCCGAACCTGCAGCGGGAGCACTGCTGCACTCCCAGCGCCACACTCTCCTAAGTGCGCCACGGGCTTGGCCTTAAGTTAAGGTCTTTCTTATAGCAATGTATTGTGGACTGATATTTGTGTAGCTTAATTTTCCTGTGTAGGTTCACAAACAAGCTGTGATCTGCATGAGATTCAACTAGGGAGCTAGTTCATTTGAAAAGAATTAAGATCCAGTTGAGAATTAGCTGCTAAATTCAAAAGATTTGCTTAACGAAGTGAAGTACTTACAGGGCTGCGATTACGTGTGAGATTTTTATCCTTTATATTTAATATTTATGAGTGCTGATCAATGCAAATTCTCTTCAAAGACTCTGAAAAATATTAATTAAATGAAAGTGGGGGTATTGTATCTGCTGTAGCTATTTTTTTCTGACAGATTACATTGTAAAGAAGTTTGCCCAGAATGAATGTTCTAACGCCTACACAGCGTACTAGCAAGAGCAATTCTGTTCTAGAAATTCGAGCTCTGATGAATGCATTTTCCAAGCTTACAAAGCACAGCACCTTGAATAAATCCAATAAGGCCCTCCCTGTTTTGGGAAATTTTTGCTGGGTTTCACGGCGCAAGAACCATAAGACTTATTTGAAGGATAACAAGGCTTGAACATCTAAAGACATCCTTAGAGTAGATGCTGACTCCTGTTCTATTCATAGCTCTAAGAAATGAGGTTTTTGATTTTTTTTTATTCCATTAGTTTTGTTAATTTTGCAATGTAAATGTTCTGAATCACTTCTGCCTTGGCAAGACTTGATGAATTATTTTTATTAACATCATTTAGAGTAGGGAACTTGCTTATCAGCTGTGTATTTTAAGCTTTAAATTCAAATAACTTTCAGCTTTCTTTTAAAAGTTAGGGTGAGAGTGAAAATCAATATCTCATGCCTCTTTTTTAATCTGAGATTCAGTGACCAGGAAGGATCAGAATTTGCTTTTTACAATACAGTGATTGACTATTCTCAATCACCATCAAAACTAAATGTGATTTAATAGGAAATATATATTTGGCTTCTGTCTCTAGTTCCTGACATAGAGCACCCAAAACCCTTGTAATTTTCTGAGTGACAGGGGTGCTGGGGCATGTTTTTTTTTATAGAATTTAGTCTTAGTCACTGGTTCCTGACACAAGAGCTTCTAAGATTGCCAGAATCTCCAGAGTGGGAGTGATAGGAAAGTCTTTTTGTATACTAGAGAGATGATTGGTGGCTGGCTGGTGGCCTCTGGATAGCTTCAGACTGGAGGCTGGTCACCAGAAAGACCAAGGCATGATTAGGGAGGGGGCTGGAACCTTCAGCTCTATCCCCGACCTCCAGTGAGTGGAGAAGGGCTGATGACGGAATTCATCACCAAAAGGCATGATAAATAGAACCTCCATAAAAGCCCTAAATGATGAAGTTTAGAGAGCTTTTCGGGTTGGTGGGTGCATCCACATGCTTAGCAGGGTGGCGTGCCCCAACTCCACGGGGACAGAAGCCCTATCCTCAGGACACTTCTGGACCTCACTCTATGTACCTCTTCATCTGGCCATTCATTTGAATGCTTTATCATACCCTTTATAGCAAACTGGTAAATGTAAGTAAAAGGTTTCCCTGAGTTCTGTGAGCCATTATAGCAAATTATCAAACACGAACCCTCAATTTTTAGCCAAGTTAGTCAGAAGTGTGCATAACTTGGGGACCAACTGCCTGTAATTGGTGCCTGAAGTGGGGGGGGGGACAGGGATGTGGGATTGAGACCTTAACCTGTAGAGTTTGTGCTAATTCTGGGTGCTCGTGTTAGAACTGAATTAAATTATAGGACACCCAATTTGTGTCCAGATATTTGAAAAATTGGTTGTTGGTGTAGAAAAACCCACACATTTGGTGTCAGAAGTGTTGTGAGTAGAGAAACTTTGTTTGTTGTTGTTAGTAGGACCTGTAGAAACAGACGGAGAAAATAAACTCCTAAATGAGAGCAAATGGAGACTAGTAGGATCCAGAATGTTTAACTGAGGTAGTCTGGTGTCAAAAATATTTTTTTTTCTAGAAGTCAAAAGTGATTTTTGAATTTATGGATAAACACCAATATGAGTTTAGATATTACAAAGAAAGACAATGTGGAGACTTCCTAGACAAAGGTGATAGCATTTTGTAGTATGTTGAATGCGGGTCTGGGAGTGTGATAAATTTCTTTTAGGAATATAAGATTGTCGGCCCAGAGCAAGATTTTTTTAAAAAATTTTTATTTATTTATTTATTATTATTGTTTACATCTGGGAGTGTGATAAATTTCTTTTAGGAATATAAGATTGTCGGCCCAGAGCAAGATTTTTTAAAAAAATTTTTATTTATTTATTTATTATTATTGTTTACGTCCTAAGATGTTGTTATGGAGCAGTTGGGTTGGAAGGGGAGAGGGGAAAGGGGAGGAAGGATAGGGCGTGGTCGAGGCCTGTGGCCCCTCTCATTCTGGTAGAGAAGCCCAGGGGGGTTCGTTGGCTGTTCAGTGGTCCTTACTGAGCTGGATGCTGGTGTCCGGGTCTGTGACTAAGGCCCTCGGCTCCCAGAGCAAGATTTGAGCCAGCAATTTCAGAAGGCATGTTGCAAAAAGAAAGAAGGCTCTTCAGAATTAAAATTTAGGCTCAAGGATGCGAGTTAATGGCCAGTCTAAGGATGTAGTAAAGACAATGGCAGCTTAGTCTAAAAACTTGTTAAGAATCTTATTAAGATTCATATTAACAGGCTTTAGAAACTCTGCCCAAACTCTTATGTTGATAGGAATCAGCCTGAAACCAAAGATGGATGTAAATTACAATTACATGAAATGACTGATTTAAATATGTGTTGGCTGATACCTGTAATTACTACTTCAGTTATTTTCTGCTGGTTACTGATTGGCATGATAATGAAATTCCATATATGACATGATGTGGAGAGGACCTATGTTACCAGAAGTTTCATCTATTATTGTGGATTTTCCCTACGCTTTTATGTGACCTAAATTCAGTGGCATGTTGGCAGCAGTCCATCTCTGCTCTCACAGAGCATATGCTTGTGGCATTTGTTAGATAATGTGATTTAAGGTCTTGAAATCTTTATTTTCCTCATGAATTTATGCTTGTCAGCCACCCACACAAGCCCCTATTTTTAGTCATTGTCAAACTAGGCACTGTTTGCCCAGGAACGCTGACCTTTGTTGGCTTTTAGTCATAGTTTTAGCTGACTTCAGGCATCATTGATACCTCATTTTCCCAGAGTTTCAACCTGAAACCAGAGGCTCTGACATGGCAGGACTGTGCTGCCTAGAGACCAGGGCTCTGGAAGAGAGTGCCAAGTCTGGCCTGAGGGAACATAAGAAAACAGTTTCAGGGCAAGCAGAGGGGACAAGAATGGAGGACAAATAACAGGAGGGCTGCCCCCCAGAGATCAGGCCTAACAAGTGTAATCAAATGCAACCTCCATCATTTACACAATGTATGCATATACACTAATTTCTAGTATTTTTCCTCCTTAATCCTTTTTTGTTATCCTTCTTAATGTGTGTGCACTGTTTCATTGCTCTGTGCTGAACTAAACAAATAACACGACTTGCCCGTTGGTATACAGTTCATAATCTTCATTCCATCGCTCTGTAGGACAGTTGTGTGATTGAACCAAGTGTTCTCCCCTCCTTTGGTGTCCGCTGAGGACCCAAGTGCTTGCATCATGCAAGGGAGACTTGCCGAAGTCCAGCTTCAGCGAGGGGTGGGTACCCGAAAAGGGATGAGGAGGGTCGGTGAAAATAACAAACACAGACGGAGACCTCAATGCATCACTATGCATTTTTTCTCTCTGTGGGCTGTCAGCGCTTTGGGGCTGGAGCCCAGTAGAGCATGAGACAATGCCTTTTATTTAAATTTACAGCTCTGTAGGGGTGCTTTGGGTACTATTTTTATTACATCAGCAAGCTTGAGTCAATAATTCAAAAAGCACAGAGGAAACTTTTTTGGTGGTCAGCCAGTTCTTTCCCTTCCTCAGCACGCACATCTCGGGTGATTAACTCATGCTTCTTTTTCTTGGTATCAGGTTATCAGATCGGGGCCATCTTCTCATTGTCCTGAAGTTAACCTGTGACCTTTTCCTTTTGGCAAGCTGTGGTTAATATCTACCCTATTAACAGGGTGGCGGCTATTGCAGTTACAAAGTGATAGACAATAATATCATATGACTATGACTATTGTTAAATGTAAGTACAAATTTGCTAAAAGGAACAATGCTAACATTTAAATTCTAATGGGAGTGTAATGATTTTATGTTCTAATGGAATGAAAAGGAACAATGGATATTTGAACAGCATTATCATGCACATTTTGAGGTTATGCATTGGCTGCGGCTGTGTAATCCTGATCTAAATGTTAAAGTGTCCTTGTGCACAGCACCATCCCTCACAAAATTAGGTGCACTCTCTTATTCTTCTAAGATCTAATTTTGCAGGTTTAATAATTTTACAGTATATATTTTTATCCCAATAGGTGATCTTTAATGATTTGTTAAAACTGGACACCACCAAGTAAAGGGGGTTCTACAGTTTCGTTACCATATACTTAATTTGTCCCAATCATATAATTTCTCATTAATGCCAACCATTCTCTTGCCATTAATACAATCTCCAGTGAATGATGATTGCCAGCTTACATCATATTTTGGATGTCCCCTAGGGGGATACCAAATTTTTCCTTTTCCCATCTTGTATCCCATATATCCGTTCACCCAGATGGTAGGGAGAGGATGGGGATTTGTTTTTTGAAGTAATTTCGCCTGTATGGGCTGCAGCTCATGTTTAGTCATGAGCAGTGCTTTTGAGGCATATGTTGGTCTGGTCAATTTGTCATAAAGGGATAATTTAGAATTATCCAATTTACCTGGATCCTCTGTGGGAATGTTTAGTTCAATGACCACAAAATCATTTATGTTATTTTAAAAATCTTTTGGGGATTTAGAGAACTGCCATGCTAACCAAAATGTCAAAAGAGAAAGCAAAAGCAGTACCGCGAAGCCGAGGCAGCAGCCCTTATGGTAGCGGCAAGTGCTCGTAGCTGTGGCCTTGCCAACAGCTCTCCCTCCGGTGGCCTTGCCAACTCGGAGAGGGCAGCCCAAGCTGATTCCTTTAGGATCCTGCCATGGTGTGGACTGCGCCAGAGACTGATAGCAATGGAGGAGAGCCAATCCCCTTTCTAGATGTCTTAGTTTGTTTCTGTTGCTTATAACAGAAATGCCTGGAAATGAGTAATTTATAAAGAAACAATATTTATTGCTTACAGTTTTGGAGGCTGGGAAGTCCAAAGTCCAGGGAACATATCTGGTGAGAGCCTTGTTGATGGGTAGTGACTCTCCATAGCAAAGCAGAGTGTCACATGGCAGATGGCAGAAGGAGAGAGAGAGAAAGACCCTCCTGTGCTCTCCTTTTTTTTTTTTTGACTGGTAAGGGGATACGAACCCATGACCTTGGTGTTGTCAGCACCACGCTCTCCTAAGTGAGCTATGGACCAGCCCTATGTGCTCTACTTTTAAATAGGTGGTACCCGTGACCCCCATTAAACCATCAACTCGCTAGTCCATTCACTACCGCATGCTCCTACAATCCAATCATCTCTTCAAAGCCCCACCTTTCAATTACCATAGTAGGATTTCCCACTTCCTTCACACTGTCACAGTGGGGATTAAGTTTCTAATACATGGACGTTGCGGGGTGCAATTCAACCCACAGCACCAGTCTATTTTAAAATAACAATACTTTCTCCACTCGGGATTCTTCTTTCATTTTTCCAGCATTCTCTTTCTTGTCATTCCCCACCGTCATGCAATACTAAAACAGAAAGAAGAATGATGCTGTCAGGGACATGAAAGGGGATGTTTTACTTTCTTTTTTATTGAAACATATTGATCTACCTATCTGTGGGATGGAGTTATAATTCAATACATGTATACAATGTGTGATGATCAAATCAGGGTAATTAGCATATTCTTCACTGCAAAACTTTGTCATTTCTTTGTGATGAGGACATTTGATCTCTCTTCTAGCCATTTGATGAAATGCAGTAAATTACTGTTGATTATAGATGGCTTGCTCGACTGTACACCAGTAGAACTTATTTTTCCTATATAGCTGTTTTATGTCTGTTAACCAACCTCTCACTATTACCCCTCGCCCCTGAATGGGGAGTTTCTAAAGTAAAAAATAAAAAGCAAACCATGCTTCTCCCTGTATGTAACTTACTTGCTGTCCTTCAGACCACTCTAATACGTTAATTCATTTCATTTCTTCTCTAATCATGTCTTTTTAGAAAGCTAATGTTTAAGATTTTGCAGAAAGGACTGTTTAAACCACTAGACATCTCAAATGCTTTAACAGTTGCATCAAGTACTTCAAAAAGTTCTTGCATGAAAACATGGACTTGATCTTTGTAGGCTCCTCGTGGGGACAAGCAGTACCTCCTCATTGCTCAGAACTTTCTGCCTCCAGAATCCTTTAATCCTCATTAATAGGAAGAGAAATATCTACTTGCAAATACTTTTTGAGACTCAAACAGTGATGTTTTAAATTCAATTAAGATACGTGAATCCCCAGACAATGAAGTACCTGGGTATGGTATTATCAAGTTATAAATTACCAATTTCTCATCACCACCTTCAAAAGAAAGTTTAAAAAGTGATCTTACTTGCAAATGAACCTATAAAATACCACCAGCA
Organism: Galeopterus variegatus; assembly: GCF_000696425.1. Taxonomy (NCBI): domain Eukaryota; kingdom Metazoa; phylum Chordata; class Mammalia; order Dermoptera; family Cynocephalidae; genus Galeopterus; species Galeopterus variegatus. Next base: position 56,134 of record NW_007731304.1, on the reverse strand, counting down.
AAGCATGGGATTGGGCTAAAGCATTTCATCACAATGTCCATAGGTGATTTCTTTTAGGTATATCTTGTAGGTTATCACACAGTGCACATTTTCATGGTCACACTGTAGAAAAATGTTTTTTTGTGACAAGTCAGTGTGATCAATACAAACAAATGTAAATAAGTAGATTTAAAACACAGAATTCAATTTTAAATGGGGAATAAAAAGTAAAAAGGTAAGTTCTTTCATTTCCAAAACATGGGTGCTCTGTTGGTCTTCTTTACTTTTTATAACTTTGTTACCCAACTGTCATTTTGGTTTCCATTTCCCAGGAATCATCTATGTTGTTGCCAAAGTTGTGTTGCTGACACTGGTTTTCAAGGTCAACAGTGGCATTGTCAAATTTCTTTTTCCTAAAGATGATTGAATATTGTGTGTTCCCCCCTCCGACTTTGCTGTAAATAGAATTTTACTCCTTTATAGTAAAGGTAAGTAGCTAGAGAGGGTATTTATATAACACCTACCGGACATTAATCATAAGAATTGTACCTTACATATTTCAAAATGTAAACAAGGTCTATTTCCTTATGCATAGCAAACTTTGGGGTTGCAAGCGGGCCAGGGAGCCCCAGATCAGGACTGGCTTGGGGAGCTGCCACTTTAGACACTCGGTGTCCTAGCCAGCTTTCCAATCCCAAATTCTAAGAGTCACTAAATGTAGACAATCAGATTATCTGAATACAGCACTTTGTTTTCAGACAATGGAGTTACAGGTGGGTTCACCCTCCCAGAGCAGCTTTCCTCAGTTTCTCTAGAGGTGCTGAGTTAACTTACTATTGGATCTGAGCTTTATTTCCCAACCTTCCCTTGCTCTGCTTTGGGTGGCACCAACTACCTTTCACAGGCTCTTGAGCTCTCTGGTAGGTTCACCCAATGGGAGGCAAGATTAGGGTTAAAGGATGGGAAGATGGCAGAGGTGTTTTTCCTTACTATTTTTATTTTTCTGATTTTCATGGCACTTCTAGCTGCATCCCTTCCATAGTTCTGGTTTCTGCAAGGCAGCCCCTTTGCCCCTGATCCGATCCCAGCTCCCTCTGATTAATGCCTGTCTTGTCTAGATCCCACAGGATGGCCTGGCTTGTGGGATCTGGTAATACCACATCTTCTGGTTGTCTCTCCAGGCCTAGGAATTATAGCTACTTCCTGCTACTGCCAAACTCCGGGTGGCCTCACCATCTCCTCTGGGGCTTTTCTGTTCTTCCATCAGCAGTTGCAGGAAATTCTCTAGTTCCTTCTAGATCTTCTTATTGGATTGTGTATTTATTGCCCCACTGCTATGAGCTTTAACTGCTAAGGGCTCAAAACTGGCCCCTTTCTCCGAGATTTGCCTGACAGGAGCCAACAGAACAGCCATAGCCAATGATGATGGTGCAGATTATAAAATGCTGACTCCTTTGCATTAAAGAGGGAAAAATTTGTGATGTGTTTTATGTTCTAGATTCATCCACCTGTCACTCAGGCCAAGGACTGAGCTTGGCCTGAATCACATCCTTGCTTTTTGCTCTTTTTTTCTCATGAACTTTTTCTAAAACACACAGAGAAAATCACATGCACCCAAATCCTTGTCTCAAGCTGTTCTTTCCAAAGAACCTGAACTGAGGAAGTTGTATAGCCTAATCAATATTTTGAAAGTCTTAGAGTTATTTGTGTTTTCCTGGTTATATCTTGAATAATACAGAAATATAAAGTGACTTTCAGCACTTCACTTCCTAGAAAAAACCCACAGTGATAATATCTGGCAGGGTGTCCTAGCACAAAAACAATTTCATATCCATTATGCATTTGATTGTCTTAACCACTCTCTGAGGGGCAGCTGCTCATTGTCTCTCTCCAACCTCAGTGGTTTTCTGTTTTAATTTGTTTAGCTCAGGGTATTTCTTTCTACCTCAGATTAGTTCACAAATGCTCTTCTTCCTGGAATGACAGTTAAATATGTTAGGTAACTCGTCTACATGACAACTAATCCAGGATATAGAACCAGGTCAATAAAGATTGTCTGAGACCCAGAACAGTGAGTTTTGTTACCCCACATCCTGCAAATTAGGAAGCAGCTAGTCAGAAGATTCTTTTTAAGGAGGAAATTAACACAAGAAAATAAACTGGCCTTCAAAGTTGCACTGCTAGCTCCCTGTCCTTGTGGTGAGAGGCAAATTATCTCGCCTTGATGTCTGTGTAGAGACCTTAGATTTTTCCAAAAGCAACAGCATAGATCAAGATAAAACCAGGCCTCTTGGAGGCAATTCTCCTTGCCATGTTTACCTTCTCCAAGCAACACAATTTGAGGGAGTCCTGACAGGTGGCCATCCATCCACTGAGAACATCAGCTGCCCACTGTCTTCCTCTCCACATCATGCTCCTGACTGTCAACTGCAAACAGGTGACCTTAAAGCTCTCGCCCCTTATAGTTTTTTGATTTATGTAAGTCCCTTGACTTTCACGTTCCATTACCTTTGTCATGATTTAGAAAGCTCCTCCTTTGAAATATCAAACATCAATAACTCACCCTCAGACTACAACCTCATATCATTCCAGCTTTTACTCCTTCATCCAACCATACTTATTGGACTCACGGAAATTATATTTCAATGATTGATTTATTTTCTTCCAATTCCTCAAATATTTGTCTCTTTCACTTTCTTCCTTACCTTCCTTATACTCCATGGTCTATGGTGTTCAGATATAGAGAACCCCATAATCTATGGAGTTGAACCACACTCTTTCTTGTAATCTTAACTCCCACATCCCTTTCTTTCTTTTTACCCTCATGGCACTATTCTAACCTACATTCTGCAATTTCTCTCCTCAGCTCCTACACCCAGGTGACTAAGTACTGCTTGAGGAAGTCAGTACTCACTCCCTCACTATGAGCGGTGAAGGAATCTCCTTTTTCACTTGGACAAATTCCAACCATTGAATGCAATCTTACCTAAAACATAAGCATCCTCATCCCTCCTTGTGTTCAAAGACAAACCAACCCAGATAAAACATCCCCTCCCATGAATTCACTGAGAACTTGTATCATGCTTTATTCTTATTTTATGAATGTTCCTGGGACATGGTACATAGTCAATAAGTATTCCATTGAATGATTCACTCTCTTTTGTATATTATTCTGTAGCTTGTATCATATTTATTTATATGTCTATCTACCCTACTAAATTGTGAGTTTTGTGATGACAGGAATTGTTTTTTAGTCATCTTTTTATCCCTGTAACTGACAATGCCGGAAACACAGTAGGGACAAGTGGAAAAGGTGAGAGGAAAATGAATACCTTGGTGACATGGCTCATTTTTATGTATTTAAATATTATTACCTGTGCTAATAAATGGATGTCTAAGTGAGGAAACCAGTAACATGACATGTGCAACCACACATATGGCAAGTCAATGTGTTCTGAGTTATTTTACTACCAAACAAATTTAGATAATTATTTTTAGCTCAAATTTAATTCAATTCATTAAAAAAACTAAGATGATTTCTAGCCTACAGGATAAATGATCTGAGAGCCCCACATTCCCCCCGCCAGGTTCTCTTTAATGCAGCTTGATAGAATTGAATATAATTGACTGTACACAGACACAAGTTCTAAAATATATATTTTTACATCTGTGTGTGTATATATATATATATATATATATTGGTCATTTAGCTTGGTTGCTTATGCAATTTCCTTTAGAATACAATTTTTGGTGTGTGTTTTTTTCTAGTTATTGTTACATAAATTATCAAAGAGTCACAACTCCTACCTTCTTAATCCATTACTTCAGTCTACTGATTGCTGGCCATTTCCCCATCATGATAATACATACACACACATGAACACACACACATGTTAAAGTATGGTATGAAGAATATAAGATTCTTGAATACTTATAACTGCCTTCAATACAAACTTTCCAGGCACTTTCTAGATTTAAGTAAGCCACATTGAAACCTCCAGACACTACCTTTGCCTACCAGAGGTCTCCAGACCACTTGATAAGTATTCTTCAGAAATCTGACTTTTATTCTTGCAAAAGAATGTCACTGTAAACTTCTACATTACCACAAGCCTCTAAAGAATGTCAGATAAGAACAAAACTCTCCTCTCCTCTTGTTATAAAAATCCAAGCTTCTGGCGACGCATGAATATGCTCTTAGCACAAGGGCACTTGAAAATTCCGCAACACAGCTGATCCTTGATTGTTCGGGTGGGTAAGTTATATACTTTTGACTTTTCTGTGGTTTGTAATTCTAGATCGAATTTTCTCTTTTGCCTTGAATAGTTCTGCTCTTAGCACAAGGGCACTTGAAAATTCCGCAACACAGCTGATCCTTGATTGTTCGGGTGTGTAAGTTATATACTTTTGACTTTTCTGTGGTTTGTAATTCTAGATCGAATTTTCTCTTTTGCCTTGAATAGTTATAGATCATCTTCCCTTATGTTGTTTCAGTATGTTAAAGGTTTACTAGCTTTAGAAATGTTAACCTAGTAAAACATAATTAGGGAGTTAAATATGTTGCCCCAAATCATATATGATAGTCAAAACCAAAAGTAAAGCATTTGCTGCATGGCCCAGATCCCCCTTCAGGATAAGGCATTCATTCCCTAACTCCAAGGATTGTGGCCTGTTGAGAGCGCACAGTAGGTCTTTCCCCAGGAATTGCCCTTGAGTGAAAGAAGCTGATTTGCTCAATGTTACGAGCTCTTCCTCACAGCAGCCACATCCAATGTCCCAAATGTGGGAAGTTACAAAACCCAACATTTCCTCCTTCCTGTTTTGGTAAGTCACTCCAGCTTCAGAACTCCCTTAGTGATCAGTGGAGATTTCCTTTGCAATTATTTTCAGTTTAATTTCCAACCCTGTTTCCTTTACACTCTTACAGGTGTTCTTGAGAGTATCTCCAATAAGCCATTGGACGCAATTCTCCAGCTTATATTTCTCGAGGAATCCAACCTAAAATCCCTTGATGCCTGGAGTGGTCCTGGGAAGGAGACACTGATGATAATTTTGGAGTTGCACCTACCAGCTGGCTGGGAATAAAGATCCTGTCATGGGTAGTAGGTAGAATATGGATTGCCCCTGGCCTGCAATTGTTAAAACTCTCATAGGTAATAAACTGGTATGAAAATAGGCAGGTGAAATATCTCAGACCTTGGAAAGGTGGAGAGAAAATGGCTATTATAAGAAAAGGGGCTCTTTTCATCAATGTATTGGAGAAGGATAATGAAAAGTTGAGGCAGACTAATCAATTTAGGGCAAAACATGAAAGTTAGATTTGGTGGAGGAAAAAAGCTTTGCCTTCTATTGTGAAAGGCCAGAAAAATTTGAAGAGTTAATTATAAGGGTAATGGATCTCTTGAAAAGTTGACTTCTCTACCCTTGCAAGTCAAGTTTGTAATGCTAAGGTCAGGGCCTGGTTAGGAAGGAATGAGATCCTGGGACTTATGATGTGGACATCTGAACTGACACACTGAAAAAACCTTGAAACCCCAGGTTTTTCTAGACTCTCTGGTACTGCACAAGTGGTCCAATTAAAAATTAGCATTCCCTCTTTGTTTGAAAACAATTCAGAAGCCTCTATCTTACAAAACAACATGTGCATTCCTCCTCTCAAGATCTACCTCTCTACCTTCTCTTCTGACCACCAGACAACAGAAAGTTGGGTCCAGAGAACATAACCTGGTCTGAGAAGTGCTGGGCTAGCTAAGGGAGCAAAAGGACTATTGCAGGACCTAAAAACCATGTGCTGTCAGGGGCTGGGAGAGGATGGGAACTGGATCCTGAAAATGCTGAATCAGGGAGAAAATACAAAGTTGGACAGGGGAGAATTTATTGATATAAGAGCACTCTCCAGTGCTATAGGGTATAACATGCTGGCAAGAATCTGGGGATAATACAACGGTCATTGATTTTTATTTTTATTTTTTGATTGACTGATATTAATTAATTAATTATCTTCATTTTATTTATATATATTTTGTGGGGTACAGTTTGCTGTTTCAATGCATGCATATATTGTGCAGTGATTCACTTAGCGTAGATAGCATAGTTTTTAGATATTAGGTATTAATTAATTATTTTTAATTGACATTTATTGATTGTACATATTTATGGGGCACAGAATTATATTTCAATACATGTATACAATGTTTGATGATCAAATCAGGGTAATTAGTATACTTGTCATCACAAACATTTATCATTTCTTTGTGATGAGAGCATTTGAGCTCTCTCCTAGCCAATTAAGAACACACATTATTGTTAATTATAGATGCCTAACACTAGTGTAGACCACTAGAACTTATTTTTCCTGTCTAGCTGTGATTTTTTTTATTTGTTAACCAACCCCTCTGTATCCCACCTCCCTGTCTCCTTCTCATCCCCTATAATCACAATTCTACTCTCCACTTCTATAATCTCAACTTTTTTTTTTGCTCCCATGCATTAATGGGAATATGTGGTATGTATCTTTCTGTGCCTGACTTATTTCACTTAACAAAATAGTCATTGACAGTAAGTGAGTTAGAAATTCTAGAACTTCCATGCAAATAGAGGAAAGAGAGATCAAAAGGCTTACAGAGTGGGCATGCTAGAGTGAATACATTATGTAAGATTGGAATAACTACCAACTGACTGTGTTCTGTGGGAAGGCACATTTATTAATACAATAAGAAATAGGCTGGTGAGAGGGACCCTACCGTCACTGAAAAACTCCGTTGTGTCTTTTGGCAGAAGACCAATTCTAAAGGAAGGCTCCCTCATAGGAGTGGGGATGACTGGATCTCAACATTAAAAAAGAAGCAAGTGGTGACATTTAACGGTCAGAACCAATGTGGGTGTAATCATTATAATGGAGTGACCAGGGGACGAACCAGTAAAGAGCTATGGAGATGGTTAATGCATCCTCAGCGGCAAGATAGATGGGTAGCTAACAAGGCATCACTCAGTGTGTACAATCAAAAGAAATTCAGGTTGAATGATTAGGCTTGAGGAAGCTGTCCTGATGAAAGGTCATGTTCCTTTGCCCTGTGTTCAAACTGGAGCCAGTTTTCTGACTCAGAAGTCATTGACTGAAAGAGAGAATGGGTCCCCATGAAGAAAGGCTGAAATACCACTGCAAGTAGACATGGAAATAACCGTATCCCTCATTTCTTCCTCAAAGGAGCCCAGGAAAATTTACCTGGGTAAACTTTTACTAGAGAAAGGGAAAACCCAGACATTTTAATGACACTTGAACATAGGATTTGAGTTAACATTAATACCCAGCAACCTAAAATGTCATCATGGCTTTTGTGTTAGAGTAGGGATATAGAGGAGCCATGTAATAATTAATGTCCTATTACAGATCTGGTTCACACAGTAGAACCATACACCTACCCATTGATAATTTCTTCAGTCCCCAAATATACAATTGGAGTGAACACATAGTGTAATTATAAGAACCCTAATATTGAGTCCTTGGCTTATAGGGTAAGAGCTATTTAAATGGGAAGGCCAAGTAAGTAGAAGCTGTAGAAACTGCCAACATTCACCCATATCATATGTAAAAAATATTGCAGCCCAGGAAGAAAGGCAAAGATAAGGGCCACCCTAAAGACACAAAGGTATCTGTGGTGGGAAAAGATGCTATGTGGAGTTTTTGGCAATCCCTACTGGAAAAATCACAATAAAGTCCCGTAGGCTTCTACAATGAGGTCATACTGTTTATGACCGAGAATCATACATCTTTTTGAAACACCTCCTGGCTTGCTACTGTGTCTTGACAGAGATGGAGCATCTCACCACAGGATGTCAAGTACCCATGTGGCCAGAGATGTCCATCATAAGCTAAGTTTTGCTGAACTCACAAAGTCAGAAGACTAGGTGGTCCCAGCAGCATTCCATCATAAAATGGAAAGGTACATCAGGATTGGACATGAGTAGGGCTGGACGGCACAAAGAGGCTGCATAAGCAGGTGGCCCAGACCCATTTGTCATCCATCGCAGTTGTACTTGTGCCTCTCCCTCTGCTCCCATCTACAGCCTTTGACCAGCTCAGAAAGAAGGAAAAAGGCTAAGTTTGGTTCATGGGTGGTTAATCTCCGTACCTAAGAGTAAGCTGAAGTTGATTGCTGCTTAATTACAATCCCATTCAGTGTGGCCCCAAGAGACAGCAGAGAGTGAAAATCCTCTCGTGGACACTGTTTCAGGCACTGAGCCAGGATATTCTCTTAAAATGGAAAGAAAAATGGCCCAAGATAAGAATGTACATGGACTTGTGAGCAGTGGTGATTGGCTTGGCTGCTTGGTCAGAAACAAGAAGGGAGAAAGACTGAAACTTTGGGGACAAGAAGTTCAGAGGAGGAAGCATGTGATGGATCATTGGGAATGAGCACAAATTATGAAGTTTTCTATGTAACCTGTTAATGCCTGCCAGAAAGCATTTACCATGAAAGAGTCAGTGAACCCAAGTAGGTAGAATGACTCTGCTGCTGGCTGACACATGAGAGCCAGCCTCTGTCATCGGCTACCACAGAGTTGGCACAATGAGTGCATAAACAAAGTATCTATCCATGGTGTCAGTAATGGAACATACATGTGTCCTACCAACATCGTGGGTTCATAGTCACTATGGCTGGTGTAATAGTACTGCTGTCAGATGTCCAACTAGCCAGCATCAGAGAACAATACCAAGACCTGATAGGGCACCATCACCCAAAGAGACCAACTAGTCATTTGGTGCCAAGCTGATTACATCCTGGAAGAGGCCACAATTCATCTTTACTGAAATCAGCACATATTGTAGCTATGGGTTTGTATTTTCCACTTGTAAGGCCTCAGTCATCTTCAGTATCTAAAGGTTTACAGAAGTTTGATCCACAGACATGGTATCTCACCTGACATTGCATCAGACAAAAGCACACTGATTAAAGCAAAAGAGCTAGGCAGTGAACATATGACAATGAAATATACTGTTTCTGTAACAGACCACACTACCAAAAAGCTGCCAGACTTATACAGTGATGGAACTACCTTTTGAAGACATAGCTGAGGCACAAGCTTAGAGATAATACTCTGCAAAGATAGGGTGCCATCCTCCAGGATGCAGAACATATCCTAAATCAGTGATCATTATCTAGTGCTATGTCCCTACTGGATCGAAGATGCAAAAGTGGCTCCTTTTATTATCACTCCTGGAGGCCCACTTGAAGAATTTGTGCTTTTGACTCTGCAACAATGACCTCTTCAAGTCTAGAATTTCTGTTCCCAGAGATGAATGCTTTTACTAGGAAGACTAAGCTCTGTTCAGCCCCTTTCTCTTTTGCTATTGGAATCTATAATGTTTCTCAGAAATTCTGATACTCATTCTAAGGATTACAATAAATGGAGAATTTTGCCATCCCATTTGTTGTTGAGTCCTCATGCTAAGAATGACTGGAGCCTCTGCAGGAAAGTTCATGCTGTTTTGATATGCAGGTTGCTAAGGTGATTTTGTAGGATGAAAACACCCTGGCAACTCTCCATTAATTTGTTTACAAGAGAATATGAGTGAGTTTCACCTCCTACAGTCAGGAGCACTTCAGCTTCTGCTTAACTCTTTGAATCCAACTGCAGGAGGCAAGGTCATTCTCTAGCAAGCCATGAACCAACTAGCAAATTAAGTAAAAATTCCTTCAGTTATTGTTAAGATACAATTACTCTCAGCAGCAACACATATAATCTGTTAAATAGTCCCAATTAACTAACTATTTAGAGCACAAAGTGAAAAACAAAATATATGTGAAACTAAGTGGCGAAAAGGTCATTCAATTCCAAAATGAAATTTATCTTGCTTTTCAGAGCAAGCATCTTAACTCTCCATAAGTCAAAATGGTTTAGAAAAACAGTTGGCTTATTGCTTTTTATGTGTGTATGAATGTGTAGAGTAATATATTTTTATTTAATCAAGTAATCAGTTATTTATTTAACACAGCTGTGTCCTTTTGGACATGGGAGTAGGAAATGGAGCAGAAAGGGTGGTGGCGGAGCGAGGTGCGGGTGCAACACCGAGGGTTGCGATCCCGTTGCTGGTCCCGGTCCGGTACGGGCGCGACACTGAGGGTTGCGATCCATTGCCGGTCACAAAAAAAAACAAAAAAAAAAAAAAAAAAAAAAAGAAAGAAAGGGTGGTGGCGGACTTGGTTTGTATGAATAATACCAGGGAAGCGGAGTAAAGGGATATGGTACCGAGCCACTGTTTTCATGCTAAGGCGCACCATATTGCTTTGTGCAGCTCCTTCCAAATCCTAGGCATGACTTTGTTTGCTATTGCATCGGAAGCAAGACTGATCATGGATCACTGCGATAACTTCGTATAATGTATGCTATACGAAGTTATTACGAAAAAAAAAAAAAAAAAAAAAAAAAAAAAAAAAAAAGAAAGAAAGGGTGGTGGCGGACTTGGTTTGTATGAATAATACCAGGGAAGCGGAGTAAAGGGATATGGTACCGAGCCACTGTTTTCATGCTAAGGCGCACCATATTGCTTTGTGCAGCTCCTTCCAAATCCTAGGCATGACTTTGTTTGCTATTGCATCGGAAGCAAGACTGATCATGGATCACTGATTCTACTTTATGGAACATCTGGCAAAAAGAATCGTACTACAGAGTAAAAAATAAAATTCTCACCAAAATGCAGGAAAATATTATTATAATATATTTAGTGAAGAGCTTATGAACACAGACTCTGGTGCTCGTTGGGTCTACCACTTCATACTTCGTGACATAGGGGCAAACCGCTTAACTCCTACGTCCTGTTTCATCCTCTGCGAAAGAGTAAGAGTAAAAGTAGCTACATCATAATTAACAGATTTAATCCGTAAATGTACATTCAGTGGAGAATAAACATTTTGTGAGTGTTATTATTTTTAATAGAGTTATAATAGTTTTATTTCTTCAATTAGTATATATAGAAAATCACCATATGCTTTAAATTCCAGGGCTAGAAAAGCCTATTTTCTTAACATGAGAAAACGCATTTTGTATGGGTTTGACACAAATTTCTACCAAGACCTTTTGTTTTCCAACTCTTTGAATTAACTAAAAGAAACCCATGGTTTTGATTATGGGTTTATGGATTAACTCTTCAATTATTTGACTTGCCGGAAGCTTAACAGTGTGGCCCACAGTAGATTAAGAAAACTAGGACTGTTCTAATATAACGTGGCCACTTTTCCTGTTCTTGCATCTAAGATATTTTAATTAAGGAAAGGAATGTGGATTTATAGGATCTTAGAGTTGAAAGGAACCTTAAAAGGCAAAACTCCGCTCTATACAGGTGTCCTCATTCACTCACATATTCATTCTGCTGATTACGGACAACTCCTTAAGGGCAGGGGCTGTGTCTTGTTTTAATTCTGCATATCTTGCTGTTAATATAGTGCCCGCACTGAGGCAATGCTTATTTGGAATGGAATACATTTATTCCTCCTTTGAGCATATATCTAATAAATGCCAATACTTGGAGAAGCTACAGAGTTATAAAGATAAATAGAACAGAGTTTCTGTTCCTAAAAATCTCACCATATCAGAGTGTTGTACAAACTAACTGAATATTACACATTATGTGCTAGATGTCATTGACTGACAGAGTGTGGCAGGTTGTACATGAACTGCACTGCTCTCTGTAAACTTCTAGAAGGGGAATGATGCCGTTAGTCTTGCACTTGCTCTTCAACAGTCTGGCTTGTACCCTAGCGATGGCCAGCTCTAAAGGATAGCAGTGGGTAACGCCTAAGTATGGCTAGGCATGTAATAAAAGGACTACTAGGTCTTTTGACAATACCCTGTCTTTTGGAGTTTTGAAATATTCCATCTCACGGTGATAACAACGGAGAGCTGGGCCAGGAAGGCAAGGCTTCCCCATGGGTGAGTGGGATTTATAGAAACTTTGATTCACCGAAAGACTTAGAATATTGGCCTCAGAGAACATTCCCTCACCCCACATAAGTGGTCTTTCAGGGGACGCCTTAACACCAGGAAGTGTACTCTTGGGTAAGGCAGCCTTTTCTATAGTCAAAAGATTCTTATGTTAAACCGTATCTAATTCTGCCATCTGGAACAAGATATATAATTAAGTATTCTACCATATAACATATATTATTAGAATCCCCTAAATTGATATGATATCACTTCTTCCTTTCTCTTGGTTAAATATTCCCAGTTCCTTCAAATTTTCTTCATAATATAATTTCCAGACTTCGTCATTCACTTCTCTCTCTTTGAAACACTCTAATTCATCAGTGATCCCCTTAAAATAGAGAGCATGGGACTGGGTGCTCTGTAGGGCTCTATACAGTATTGAAATAGCTTTATAGGAGGCTTAGGTTACATCTCACAGAACAGACATGGAAGCACTTTGCAAACAGTGAAGCCCTTCTTCAAATGCATGGTAAAACCAATGCTTTCTAGATTTTCTTTGTTGTTCTGTAAATCATGTACATCAAAGGGGTTAAATGACTTTGCTCAGAGCCAGTAGCTCAGCAGTACCTATAATAAGAAAAGGCAACCTTAGTTGTTTCTTAATTAAGACTCTTGTAGCATAAGGAGTGTTGGGAAATTAATTTGGCAGCCTAAATTAACATGCATTACTTTAACACTTATCTCCAATTTATTTAGAAGAGGCTAAGCAAGTATTGATTCATTTCTCCAACCTCCTATGAGTAATCACATTTGAAGTAAACTACATAAATTATTAAGGCCTGCTTTTGCATGGTAACTACATGCTGAAAGAGCAAATGTCAAAATGCATTAGAAGAGATGGTCTGAACTGATTTTTTGATAACTTTAAGAAAATCTCACCAAAAACTAACATATGAAGTGTATATGTCTTAATTTTTTCTACATTACTTTATAGAGAATCACCACATTTTAGTGCTAGAAGGAAACTGAAGGATCATTCAACCCAATCCAAACAGAAATAGATGGAATAGGGAAGATTTTATAATTGTGAAAGCTAGATGTTTAACAACCTAATTGATTTTTGCATCAATCAGCATTTTTTTTAAACTGGAGCAATTATCTCTTAATAATTAAATAACACACAATATAATTGTGACTAAGTTGCAGTTAAGGACAAACTTAGCAGGCCCTAACTGAGAAGAAGAGGTTGAGGAGACACAGTAAATGGTAATAGTCCATTTCCTGTGTAGGTACTGTCTGGATATTTGCAGTGTCAGTTTCACTGGCCACTGAAAACAAAAAGATTTGTGGATGTAAAACTGCGGGTAGTGTATGGTGATCAGTGTGAAGTTATAAATTTCGTTCTCAAGTAGATATTGATCGTACTAGTTCTTCTGGGGAAGGCTGAGAGGAATGAATGGAGGAAAGGAATTTCAGGTTATGTGATGATTCACATTATTTACGGAAAACAAGGGTCTCTGAGAACTCTCCTTTCACCGGCCAGCTACTACTCCAGTGAGAATCAGAGCATTAGTCTTCTCATGTGGCTTCTTGTGACCAAGGCTCTCTCCTTAACCAAACTTTAGTCAGATTCCTCTGAGTCCTCTTCGTGACTAGGCCTCGACCTTGGCCCTGTCCTGTCTTTGGCCTGCCCAGCCCAGTTGTAAAAAGAACCCTGCTAAGTTGGTTCAGTAAGAATCCTCCCACTCGTGGTCTCTGATCACCCTTGATAACTGATCAAATTCCTCATCCTGCACCATCCCCCAGGTGATAATTGATCTTCCTACCCTGGCCTGCTTCCAGTGAGTCTCCCTTAGTGTCTCCTCAGTAACTCTCCATCCACCACCCACCTAAGCCCCACTTGGCTATAAATCCCCAGCTGTCTCTACTGTATTCAGAACTGAGCCCAGTTTATTCCTCCTATCGTGATAGTCTTGACACCTATTGCAATAGTCCTGAATGAAGTCATCCTAACTGCTTTAAATAAATAAATAAATAAAAAATATATAAATAAATTTCTTTTTGTTTGTACTTTTCCATATAATCTATTTCTTTAGAATTAAACATATAATATTTGTAATTTTAAAAAGTTATATACATCAATATTTTAGAGAAATATATTTTCTCTGATTCTCTGACAGAAATAGAAAACTAGGTTATGAATGACATCCTGTTAAAAGTCTAAGCAGATTATAGTTCACCTAATAATGCTTTTTACTTTACTCCTTGTTCCACCCTCTCACCTGGTGGGAGCTGGGCTAAGGGTACTCATGTACCAGTGCCTGTATTGCAGCCATAACCTTTGCTTTGACTTTTCCCACCCACATCCAAGTTCATCATCTTCACGTATGGGGGGGGGGGGGCGCAGCAGACAACAAACAGTGTTGGTGGCAGTTGTATAGATTTCTTTTCCACAGTGACG
>NW_007731304.1:26251-40876 GCF_000696425.1 Galeopterus variegatus | reverse complement strand
GGTTATGAATGACATCCTGTTAAAAGTCTAAGCAGATTATAGTTCACCTAATAATGCTTTTTACTTTACTCCTTGTTCCACCCTCTCACCTGGTGGGAGCTGGGCTAAGGGTACTCATGTACCAGTGCCTGTATTGCAGCCATAACCTTTGCTTTGACTTTTCCCACCCACATCCAAGTTCATCATCTTCACGTAGGGGGGGGGGGGGCGCAGCAGACTACAAACAGTGTTGGTGGCAGTTGTATAGATTTCTTTTCCACAGTGACGAGATAGTAGGTACAGTTGTGGAATTTTGCCTGAATTTATAATTGTTCCTTTTTCTCATCTATATATTCTAAATTTTCCATATGGTAATATTATTTAATTAAAAAGTCAGTAAAAATTCTGTAAAATATGCTTGTAAGTAGTATTACTTTGTATTACTTATAAGTGATTTTTAAAATAACTCAATTTTTATTATCTGTAATGTAGAAGGGATGCAAAAACTTTAGAAGTGGTTAGGATTAGTACTTGCCTGTGATTACATAGTAAGGAAATAGAGAAACTCTAAAATAATTCTTATTAAATAAATACCTTGTCTTCAAGTTGTTCATTTAAAAAAGTTTTTCATATTCAGTTTTAAAAAGCTGAAATCATTCAATCAGAAATGGAAAAAGAAAGTCTGGAACCATTTAACATTTAAAAATAAAATGCATTATACAATGGATTTTCATTTTTTTCCTCAAAAACCATTTGCTTGTTTTTCTTTACTTTAATAAACAACCAATGCTAAGTTGCTTCAGGAGACCTGAATTTGGAACAGCAACATTTGAGGGTTAAAAATTTGTTTTGCAATTATGTAGTATAAACAGTTATAAAGCTGGTATTGCTAATTGCTCAAGGTAGAAAAATGCAGAAGAATGACCACGACTTCTGGAAGAAATTAAAGCAATTGTCTCGCAGAATATTCCATTTTAATTTGTAAGTCAATTTTTTTAAAAAAAGGTGAGTTGAGCCTATTTACACTTATCAATTTGATGAATACATTTAGCCATTTTTTTACACAGAACTATATTTACTGTGTATCTTTCATTCAGTAGTCTATTTTCTTTGCTTTTTTATCAAAATTTTTCTTTTATTTTGTAGTACGTTTTATATTTAGGAAGATGTGTATGTAATTTGAAAATTTATTACTCTATTTTAATGCCTTCATTTAATGTTCTTAGTCCTTAGATTTCAACTGTTTTGTTAACTTTAAATGATTTCTTTTTACTTCTACCTACTAACTTTGCAGCAGTCAATGAGCATATCTTATTTTCTCTCAGTATTATTTCTCATTTTTTGTGTGTTGCTTTGACTTTGAAAGGGCATATAATATTCACATACTATTTTTTTCTTTTATTCCCACCTATATCATAGTTTCATTTTACTCTTTGTGTTTTGTGCTATATGTTATCTATTCAAAAAATAAGTAAAAGTTAAAAAACTGAATCCTTATTTAATATCTTGAATATCCCCCAAGCACCAGAGGGGCTTGCAGGCCCCACCAAGCCACCACGCGGACCACCCAGGTGAGCATGTGCAGGACCCAAGCCTCAAGTCTCAAACTTTGACACCTTCATATCTATTTTGATGAACCCAGAAAAAAACTGCTAATCAGATGACTTCCAAGCATTTAAGAAACATTGTGGTTATCAGTAAGAGGTAGTGTATTTCTCAAGAAAAGTTCAAGCAATATGACTCAATTTCTTTGCTGTTTCAGTTAATTCCGTGAATAATTGTTTAGCATTTACTATAAGGAAGGAACTATTTAAGGAACTGGACACACATAGACTAATAACACATGATCCATCTCTTTAAGTCTTAAATTTAGTAGTAGAAGCAGATTATACACATAAGTGTAGCAAAATAGAAGGAGTGCTATAATTTAGGTTTATACACTGTACTAAGATAATAAAGAGAAGGGATTTGCCATTTTTGCCTGTGGTAGCTGGTTTGGGATGGTATTTCACTGAATAAATAACATTTGATTTGCATCTTGAAAAATATGTAGATGTTGAAGCAACAGGAACAGTAAAAATGGTAAAATAACATTTTGAAAGACTCAAAGCCATGAGCAAACATGAGATTTACTTAGTGAGTGGAAGGAATCTTGGAATGAAGGGTAAATGAGAGATGTGGCAGTAATAAGGCCGGGAAAGATATGATGGAGCCAGTTTGGGAGCCTTTTGTGAATACAGAATGGGAGAGGGGCAAGACTGAAAGCTTAATGTCCATAACTGACATTGCACAAGACCCAAAGAGCTTAATAAATGCCTGACCTGAGGTAATGGAAAAGGAGAGGATGAGCAGAGAGACAAGTTGGATGGATGATGGTGCTATGACGTAAGGCAAGATTCTCTAGATGGGAATATGGGTGATAGGCAAGATAAGGAGTTTAACGTGAGGTATTTTCAATTTGAGATACATCTGAGTCACTGAGGAAGAGTTGCTGAGAAAGTTGTATACCTAAAGTTCAGAGTAGGAATTGGAGATGTATTTGTTAGGTGTTGGCATGTGGATGTGTTAAATATGGTCCTCCAAGAAATAGTTGCCAAGATGGCATTAAGTGTGCAGGAGATTTATTAGGGGAAACACCCGTGGGAAAAAAAGAGAAGGCAGAAGTAGGCAGGGAGACCATTCAGACCACAAGGTACGTCTGTGACAGGGAGGAAGGAGGATTGGGTGGGAAGAGTTTCAGACCGTAGCACAGTTCTAAGAATGTTTTCTCCAGGATACAGACCACAAGGTACGTCTGTGACAGGGAGGAAGGAGGATTGGGTGGGAAGAGTTTCAGACCATAGCACAGTTCTAAGAATGTTTTCTCCAGGATAAAGGGCGTCCTGAGTCAAAGTCAGTCTTTAGAGGAGTTCTGTGTCCTGCGGAGATGAGCCTGCACTCGTATCCCCACCCCATTCACTCATTGGCTGGAGCAGCCCAGGGGAAGCGTGGCTTTGGTGCAGATGTATGGTTGACCCACACAGGCTGGGGTTGTCGGCCAGCTATGCTCCTCACTGCTGGAGACTTGAGCAGCACATTTTCATGGCTGCCACAGTAAGTGAAGCTGAATTTATGGGTTAATGATATGCTCAAAGAGAGGAATTAGCTTTGAGAAAACAAGGATGTGGGAAGGACTCTTGAAGTACCATGTGAAAGTGATTGCAAAGGAAGATAAATCAGTTAAGAAGATCTAGAAGTGATCAGGAGAATTAGGACAGGGTTAGAGTTTAGAGATTCAAGAAAGAGACGATAGTCAACAGCATTAAATGCTAGAGGGATGATAAGCGGGATAAAGATTATTGAATTTAAAACTTGGTAGGGCACTGATGACCATGGAAAGAACAGGCTCGGTGGAGGGATATGATTACAGAAGGTTATAAAACTTTCTAAAGACATCTACAGTGAAAGAAGAACAGAGACAGGAATAGCTTAAGAGGGACCAGGGACAGAAGAAGGTCATCTTTAGAACGGGAGGAGGCTTAAACATGTTTGTTGAGAAAGAGAAAGCAATCAATGAAAAGGGAGAGATTGACAATGGAGCAGGATCTGGAAGAAATGTTCAGAGATAAAAACAAGAGGGGTTGAATGTGGTGGGTGAAGATGAGTGTGAACATACAAAATATTGGAGTCAGAAGAGGAAATTTGAATAAATTAATTACTTGGAGTATTCATTTTGATTTCTGGAAAGCGGTAAGTATAAGTACTATTTTCTTTTGAATATAAAAGTGAAAGCTTGAGCAGGAGTCTAAGAACATAAAATGGTGACCTTGGTGAATGGAAAAGAGATGAATAGGGATGAAAGGATTGCCAAGCAGCACTGAGGACCACGTTGAGGTTGGAAATTGTAAATATGTAATAAGTCCAAAAGGTACAGTTATGCAATTTTTCTGCAGCAGTGCTTGGCAGCTTAAGAGCTTCTGTTGAGCAAGCAGATGGTTGGATTAATCATAGGTTAGGGACTGGTAACTCAGATGGGCTGGAAGGACAAGGAGTTGAGGAGCTGGAGGAGACAGGCAAGGTAGTCCAGGCTGAGTAGGGTAGGAAGAAATGGGCTACTAATTTGGGGATCAAAGTAATTCCAGAAATAAAGCATGCAGCTGAATAAATTTTGTACTTGTGGACAAGACATGTAAATGTATTTTTGGTGATGAGTAGTGGAGTAAGATGAATTAACGATCTTCTGAGGGTAATGTCAATGCCTGAATGTTAGGCTGAGTGGAACCATGGATTCTGTAATTAGCTCTCCTTAGCTCAAGATTTATTCCTGTATTTTAGATAAAGATGTGCTTGTTGTGCATTTTCGGCAACCTGGATGAGTTTGGAGAAAATCGTGTTAAGCCAGACACATAAAGGGAAATATCATATGTCCTCACTCATAAGTGTGTGCTAAGGAAGGAAGGAAGGAAGGAAGGAAGGAAGGAAGGAAGGAAGGAAGGAAGGAAGGACAATAATACATTGAACTTTCAGAAGTAGTGAACAAATCTGTGGTTACTAGAGGTGGGGTGCGTGGAACAGAGAGGGGGGTTGGGGAGAGATTGGGTAAGGGGCATAAAGAATAATTACAATTTGTAATAATGAATATGCTACTAATATTGATTTGATCATCACTTGTACACATGTGATGGTAGTCAACACTGCACCCCCAAAATATGTATAATCAATTATGTTTCATTAAAAAAAGAAAATTCTTATTGCAATGACAAAGATGATAAAATAAATATTTTAAAATCACATTGTATGCTGGAACCATGCAAAAGTAACCTGCTCTCTCTCAGTATTCGTCCTCATTGTAAATTGCGCTCTTAGCTAGGTGCTCAATCTGAAAATATAGACACCATCTCCGAGTCTTCTTTTTCTCACACTACACATTTAACCATGGGCAGATTTGATCAGTTCTACCTTGAAGATACAGTACATATTTTCCATATCTTACCATTTTACATTATGACCCTAGTCCAAGCTCTGTCATCCGTCATCTAGAACACTGTGACAGTGTCCTAACCACTTTCCACCTTCACATTTGCTGCCCCACAAACGATTCTCCATCGAGCAGCCACAGCTATTGTACAACATGAGCCAAGTCATGCCATTCCTCTGTTCAAGTCCTATCACACTGTGCCAAGAAAATCTCACTCCATCCCTGTGGCCTACGATGTCCTGTATGACCTGGTTCTTTGTTATATTTTTACTTCAACCCTTACTACCTTCCACCTCACTGATGGTGTTTCAGCCACACTGGTCTCCTTGCTGTTTCTTGAAACATTTTTATATTGTTTATGCATTGAAATAATAAAATTTTAGATATAATGGGCTATGCAAAAATTTATTATTAAAATCGATTTTACCTGTTTCTTTTTACCTTTTTAATGGGGCTACCAAAAAATTTAAAATTACATATCTATGGAACAGCATGGGTCATTGCCTCTATGGTGTTACTGCCTTAGTGTGTCTTTCCCCAAGGGTCTGGTGGTGGGCTGGGGGCTCCTCTAGGACAGCAAGATCGGCACTCAGAAAGGCAATCTGGGGCCGAGCTGGTGGCGCACTCGGGAGAGTGTGGCGCTGGGAGCGCAACAGCGCTCCTGCCGCGGGTTCGGATCCTATATAGGGATGACCGGTGTGCTCACAGCGCTCACTGGCTGAGCGAAGTGCGGTCAGTCTCAAAAAAAGCCAAAAAAAAAAAAAAAAAAAAAAGAAAGGCAATCTGGATATGGAGCAGGGTAGAGTGAAGATGAGCGGGAACCCTCCAAGCACCTCGGCATCAGGGTATTTGCCTGTGAAGACCTTCATGGAGGGATGACTTCTACTTCCTTATCCCTCCTGAAACTTCTGTGAGCTCCTTGTTTGGTAGCTCTAACTCAGTCCATACTGGAAAAGGGATTATGGGAGACATAGTTCTCAGTTTAACCAACTAGCAGATAGAACAATTCAGCCTGGCTTCTAAAGGAGGACTCCCTGGACTGTTAGGGGTTTGGAAATCATGTCATGCAAAGGATTGTCTTGCAGAACTGAAGATAATCATTCTGGAGAGGAGAGGGTTAAAAAGAGGTATGCGATCAAATACTGTATTAGAAACACTTTTGTGTGTAGGAGGAAATTGACTTCACAAGTATAAATCCTCCAAATTTTCTCTCCTAACCTCTATGGAAATGTATCAATATTTTTACTGATTAAAAATTCCCTCCCATCTGTTCAAAACTCTTCAAGTCGTGATTAGGCTGGATGAGTAGGAGTTACAGGAACTCCAATTTTAATCCCAATTAAAAGAGAACTTTTTAACACCTAGAATTGTGAAGCAATAGAGTAGACTTTCTCTAAAGGTGGTGAGTTCCACGTCAACTGAAGGTATTCAGAAACTGATGACCATTTATTAAGAGCACTGACGAAGGGTTTTTTGAACCTCTCCAAAGACTGGATTGGATGACCTCTGAACTCTCAACTAAATCTAAAATTTTGTAGACTGTAAATTTTATTCCCCTGTACTCAAAAATTTGCAACTACTGCTTAATTAAACCTTGTCTTTTCATTCTAGACAGCGAAAAATCTTTATGTTCTTTCATCTAGAAATATGCCTAGGACTTAAAAGCTCCATTATTTGATCCCTTTATAGTCCGGGCCTCCTGGCAAAATGTTTGTAGTTTTTGCATTGAAAGTGCTTCTTGATCTTTTCCCAGCTTTCTTTATTAAGACTTCTAATAAATATGGCTTCTTTTATTGGTGCTTCATTATTGTAAATTGATGTAAAATAAACTTTCTTCTTTTAAGAGTAATGTGTGCTCATTAAATATAACAAGTATAAAAAAGAAAATAAGTTGCTCCAAAGCCCACAATCTAGAAATAAACACCCCTAAAATATTAGTGTAATTCCTTTCAGTTTTTTAAGAGTCAGATATGTAGATTTTTATGTAATTGAAATCATCCCATATAAACAGTTGTATAGCCTGTTTCACTTAACATTAGCTTGTGAGCTTTTCATTGTATAAATAAACTATCTTTAAAGAGGGAGGTGGGAGGGAGGTTTTGGTAATGGGCCACAATAATCAACCACCTTGTATATTGACAAAACGAAATTAAATTAAAAAAATAAAGACCCAATTATTAATGGTTATATAATATTCTCTTATATATTGACATTCCAAAGTTTATTCAAATATTTCACTATTGTTTGATATTTAGGTTGTTTCTGATATGTAATTTTTACTATTTAGATGCATAATTAAGTAGCTACATCCTTACTTCTTTCCCTGGTAGTCACCACTGACTTCTGCTTAGTTCCTCTAAATTACTACTACTTGTCCTCTTAATTCTTTATTTATAATGTATATTCCTTTCTAATTTCTCTGCAACATAGCATAATATGATTTAAAATTTTTTATCTGAAACAAATCTAGATTTCTTTCCTGCTCTTTATTATTATTTGTTTTAGATAAGTGTCATTAGGATTCCTTAGATGTATTGTTTAGAGAAGCGATACAATGCCTAGCTATTATGTCTCGAGGCTCTAGCGTACCTCTGTTAGAGTGATGTGTTCTAAAGTGTGCCACAGAAAAATGTGATTTAGGTCAATGGTCTTAGGAGAGATTAGTATCTAATATATGAATTTCTGAGATAATCTTGAAAAAAGAAGAAAAGTACTACTTTGGCTAAAAAGTCAAAAGAGTTAAGAATTGCTCTAGCTGGGGTTTTTCGTGTTTCTGAATACGGCTCCAGTGTAGAACTTTCTCTTTCTTTTTGTTAAAAAGAAGAGCCCATATTGGGAAATAAGAAGTTGACAGGGCAGAATTGTGGTAGCAGAAGTTCTTGGTAGTTTCAGGGGTAACCAGACTCTGCACTTCTGGGTTAAGTTACATAAACTTCTTCTCAATACCTGACAAAATGAGCAAAATCTATTGATCAATTAATCAGTCCTAACAGTAAAACAAAGGAAGGAGCCTAATTTGACAGTGTAAGCTTTAATACTAACAACCAAGGAGAGAAAGAGAAGCTTCTAGAGGGGAGTGGAAGTTTCTGGAAATGAAAGCAGCACAAGTGGGATTCAAACTGCCCCCAAATCCAAAGGTAAATCTGGTGCATCAACCAAATTTGGATATTCTGGGCCGGCCCGGTGGCGCACTGGATAGTGCGCCGCTTGGGAAGCGCGGCGGTGCTCCCGCCCGAGGGTTCGGATCCCACATGCAGACCAGTTCCCGCTCACTGGCTGAGCGAGGCGCGGGAGCAACGCCGAGGGTTGCAATCCCATTGCTGGTCCCCGGTCCGGTACAGGGGCAACACTGACGGTTGCAATCCGTTGCCAGACATGGAAAAAAGACAAAAGACAAAAAAAAAAAAAAATTGGATATTCTCATGATATCCCCGGATATGGAGAAAAGCAAACTATCATTGACCTCATCTTTTCATTTTGAGAGGACCATGGTAAAAATTGCTACTGGAAATTACAGCTAAATGGAGAAAATGACAGATGAGGTTGATGCTCTCAGAAATAAAATCAACACAACTACATTCTAAATTTGGAAAATGGTTCAAATGGTACTCTCTTTCCCCCATGCCTCACCGCCCATGGGAGTGAGTACAACCCCAACCAAAATTAGAAAACCTTGGTCTAGGACACTGAACCAAATCTCAAGAGAGAGACATCAAAACCCAGATATCCTCCCACCTTAGCCGTTCGTCCTTCCGTTCCCTTCCCTGGAGGAGTCTACTGAATGGAGAAATGAACACACTGAGATGGGAAGGGGAGGGCAGGGAAGGAAAGAACGAGAACAGTGACAAGTAAATGAAATCATTGCAGCACAGTATCAGACAAACAGAATGTCTGGACATAGCCCTCCAAGCATGAGGAAAAGAAAAGTAATGACACAGCAGCTCCATCATCTCAGTACAAATTATAAAGCAGTTAATAGATAATCAATCAATCAATTACAGTCCAAGGAAAGAAGGATGATAGTACGTATAAGATATTTACAATGGCAATTTCTTGGTGGTGCAATTCAGATTTTTAAAATCCTTTTTTGTATGTGTATTTGCCACACTGGTATTTAATTCTGCATAATAATTTAACTTCTATGCACTTTTCTCTTGGTTTTCTCTACTAGATTTTGATCTCCCCAGGGCAACTAAGCATTGGTTCTTAAAATTTCTTTTCATTCCCTACAAGTGGAGGAGCCATTCTGCACTGGGGCAAATCCCAGCAGAGAGACTAATCCATTTTCAGGATCTCAGATACCTGGAGCTCCAGGTGTCAGGTGCAGGCTCAGAAAAAAGGAGTAGTTTCATTGGCTGGTACTAAAAAATTCTGGGGCTCAAATGCGTGCATCTAATTGGCCCATAAATCTCGACATCTTCAAGATGAAGCTTTGTCTCTTTATAGATAGAAACTCTTTCTCTCTCAAAGCTGCATGTGTCCTTTCTTGATTTCTTTGGTCTAATTTCCCTGTATAAACCTGTAAAGTGGTATTTGGGAGCACTGACTTTGGAGTACGTCCCTGAGCTTAAATTCCATTGGTAGAACTTCCCAGTTGTGTAAGGTTACAAAAGTTATTTACTATCTCTTTTAGTTTCTTCCTTTGTAAAATAAGGAAAATAATACTTACCCATGTAACAACTGCTCTACTGGAGGTACATACAGCAAACTAGGTGCAAAATAAATATTACTAACACAACAGGAGTTAAAGAAGTCCTAAAGAAGTCTTCAGGGAAAACTTGATGTTCAAATTATTATTATTATTATTATTATTGATTATTGAGTTAATATTAGGTTTGAAGTACTTGGCACATTGCAAATGCAATGTGTCCAATATTATTATTACTATTACTATTAGTATCTACTCTGATAGTAGGAAGGATGAGGAAAAGGAGTAGAGGGAGATCCTTCATGGCTGATTCATCTGGGATTTGCACTGCCTTATGGCTGGGACTAGACTCCAGAGCCCCATGTGACACTTTGTGTCCACAGTGCTGACACAGTACTATGCAGAAAGTAGAAAGAAAATGTGCTTACTGTATAAATTTATTATTGCTCAAGGCAAAACAAATAAGCAGATTGCATAGATTTGGAACACTAAGAGCCCTCCTACACACACACACACACACACACACACACACACACACACCACACTTTGGACTTCCTGAAAATCTGAAGAGACATGCTTTCACATAGAGCTTAAGTCAATTAATTAGGCTTCCTTAGACATCTTGCCATGATAAGTAAATAAAAACTGTATCAACAGACTTGCCTTATCAAAAGTTAAGGATTTCTGCAAACACATATTTTCAGTTAATGAAAGCATTTCAACGAATATATTGACTTTTTGACTTACGGCACGTGAAACAGTTTGTTAAATTTCCAGTTGTGAAAAACACATAATTCTTGTAGTTTATTGAGCATTTTTCCTTTACATTTTACTATACTATTTGCTTAAAAGGTAGCTCTAAATAGGTGTAACTCTTATAAGTCATGAAGGCAGACCTAGACTTTCTTCCAAAGTCTAGCTCTGTTCTAGGCACATAGCTGAAAGTCAAAAAATATTTGTTTTTTTTAAAAACACTATTACACATACATACCCTGGATGCTATTTGGAAACCACTGAATTATAGAACATTAAGGTTAAGAGGGATTTATGTGGTCAACTGATCCGGGTCCCTCATTTTATATATTAAAAACTGGCAGCTCTGAATTATACAGTGAGGAACTGACAAAACTTGTCCTCAAACTCGAGTCTCATGATCTGAATTGTGGAGTTCTCTCCTTAAAGTGATCTGTGTATTGTGTGGAGAAATCAGCATACCAGAAAATGCTTGTGATGCAACATGGCATCTGTTGTGCCAGATGAGTGTCATACTGGACAGTTATCACAGTGCAGAAAAAAGTACAAATACAGTAGATTCTGTTTTCCTCACAGAAGAGGTGATTAGGAGGAGTCTGATGGGTGGATTTTGTGGAATGGTGAGGTGGGTTGGAAGGACATTCTAGTCAAAAGAATAGAATGTGCTGAGATTTGAAAGCATGAAAGAGCAAGTCATAATAGAGAACAGTAGACCTGAGAGCATTTTATAAGTGGAAGGAACTTTCTGGAGATAAATTTCAAAAGATGGCATCACCATGACCAGCCCATAATGGACCCCGTACTACATTTTAAAGAGTTTGATCTTTGTCTTGTAGAGCAAAGTGAACTATTTTAAGAAAAAACCCAAATCGATTAGCTTGTGCTGTAGGAAAATTATTCTGGCTGCAGTGAAAGGAGGGACAGGTTTGACAGGGCCCTTGGGACATCACACCCACAGGACTTCAGCATCTGTTAGAGGTGAGTAGTGAGGTAGAGGCCACAGGCCCCCATCATGTACAGGGCCTTGTCTTAGAGGAGGAACAGATTGTGAGGCAAGTTGCTAAGTTTGAAAGTAAAACATATTTGTTTCAAGATGAATATTCAGACAGAACTCTTAAGTAAACAGTTGGGTACTTTCATCAGAAACTTTGGAGAAAAGTCTGGGTAGGAAATAGTGACTTGGAACTTTGGGCAGGGGACTTTTGAGGTTAAGAGATTGTGGTTAAAGTCATTAGAGTGTAAAAGCAAGAATAGTATCCATGAAGACCTATGGAAAATACCAATATTTAATGATGTGGCAGAGGAAGAAGGCACAGAAATAGGGTATGCTGTATTATGAAAATAAATCATAATCAAAAAGCAACTTTATGATACCACAGGCTAATAGTGTACATAATTTGATGCTGAATTATAAATAAAGTGTTGCAATAATCTGCGTACAGTCTTAATCGCATGAAAAACACATATTATGAAATACCGATTATTTAAAGTAGCTTCTGAAAGGAGGCCCTTTTCTAGCAGTGCACAACACCACAATAAATTACATTTCAAAGAATCATCTTCTGAAAACAGTGTCCCTGGTAATCATTAAGATGTCTTTTTGATTATGCCAAGGCCAAAACCAATGTTAAAGCTAAATATAGTTTGTACTTCTATGTTTCTTCACATAT
Organism: Galeopterus variegatus; assembly: GCF_000696425.1. Classification (NCBI taxonomy): domain Eukaryota; kingdom Metazoa; phylum Chordata; class Mammalia; order Dermoptera; family Cynocephalidae; genus Galeopterus; species Galeopterus variegatus. The sequence goes on along the minus strand of NW_007731304.1, from coordinate 28,869 downwards.
TCTTTGACTTACGTTTTTGACAGCCATTTATCTTACATTATAATAATGTAATGTGCCACTAAATTGTTGCACTCAATGAAAAGGTGGTTGCATCTGTGGACTTTAAAATGTAAATCATAAAAGTTTATAATCTGGGCAGTTTGGGGTTAAGTGATATTTTGATTACCTCTTTTTTTTCAATATGACCGATTTACATTTTGCTGCTATTCAGAGCTAATGTTAATTAGCAAAAAAAAAAAAACACCATATTTTAGAGTTAGCTCTTCAATCAGTATAAGATCAAATGATTTTTCGGATTATTTGTTTAAAAACAGTGCTATGGGCCATGCTCACAATTTATAATTGCTTAGGCACATGTCACTAAAACAATGCTACATTAAAACATATTGTCTAGAATGAATTCACTCATTAAAATGTCATAGAACCTCATCACGCTCCTCATAAAACTACAATATAGGGCTTAAAATTTAACCTGGCAGTCCCATGATCTGAAATCATGCATCTTTTTTGACATGTTTCTCAAAAAGATAAAAAGAAAACTTGCAGAAAATTTGATATGGGCAGGATGTCAAGAAATAAGATTCAGTCAAACATAGTTAAAATTTTTTCAAGTTAAGATAAAATTGAAGATAAAATAGCTCTCAAAACTATTTTAAGTAAAAGTTAAACTTATTAAAGTTTATTTACAAAACCTTTATAGATTTTTCAAGCTCTAACAAAATTCCAAGGTATTACTAGAACAGTCCAGATGATTGAAAAGGGTATTTAGACAGAACTATCCCATAACTTACAACATAACACCCATGATATATATTATTTTTATTCTTTTAGAAAGTCAAGATATGAAATGATTGGCTCCTGCCAATGTTCTTTATCAGAACATCATCTCTTAGAACTAGAAATGAATGCCTTTCTCCACACACAAACTCTTCCACTGCATAAAAGTATCCATGGAAACCCTTACCTGTTAGAAGTTCTAATATGCATATACAAGGTTATTTTCTTACATTTTATTCCAACAAAAACGTGAATAGAATGGAAAGCATTGAACTACTAGAAACCTTTGAGGCCTTACATAACAGTTTTAACAAAAAGCCCATTATATTTTTATAGATTTTATTTGGCACAAGACCAAATGACTTCACAGAATACATTCATCAATAGGTATAACAAGGATTATTAGACATCCTATTATACTTATGAAATCAAATGTACAATATTACTCGGCTTAGAAGCTGCAGTTGATGCACATCCCGTTTAAATAATATTTCATCATTTTTCAATCAAATAAAGCATATGTAGTGAAAAAGGTTCCTCCTAAGCCTCCTAAATGGTAGCTTCCATCTGGATAAAATATGGAACTGAAAGCAGAAGCTAGAGAGAGTTGACGACTCCAGAAAAGCCAAGGCCACAGAATTTATTCAAAAAATTTCTGTAATTGGCAAGTTCATGGAATGAAAGAACTGCAGAAATAAAGGAAGCTTACCCCAGTGAGGACAAGCAGAGGGTACTTATTCAGAGCCTGCACAGCAAGGAAGTCGGCCACTGTCACTTGTATTTGGCAGAGACACAAAGGCAGGCAGAGGATCAGGAATGCTTTTTGGTGGGAAAAAGGGGAGGCTTCAGGAATGCCCTGATCAGAGGCTGTTGGCAGGTAAAGCTGGAGGCAGCTACTGGAAGTGGTGCTTTCTACGAGGGTGGTTAGAGGAACGGAACGTATGCGGCTTTCTCCAGCTGGTCTGAAGTTGGAAGTGCAGCAAAAATTAGGGAGGCTGTCTGTTATTAATCAGGTCCTGACTGTTTGGGGCTAATTGCCACAGAGGTTGTGGTTTGGCTTCCTGAACGAGTTACTGCAGATTTTGTGTCCGAGATCTACTTTCTATGTGGTCTGACTGTTGTCCATTTGTATACTGAGTCTCTCAGAACAAAAGGCTAGTGAGTGGGTTCACAAATTAGCTAAACAAGCTGAGCCCTAAGGCAAACATGCAAAGAAAAGAAGGTGGAGTACGCATAGGAAATGAGTAGCGACAAGAGAATCATTTCCAAATAATAGGAAATGAGTAATAGTAAGAGAGAACGGTAATAATAACAAGAGAATTGCAGGAAAAAGGGAAAATTAAAGAAATGGAAATAAATGTGTGAATTGCAGTTTGAGAATAAGAGTGGAGGGGGGGCAGAAAAACAGAAGCAAACAGGTTAAATCTTTTTTGTGTTTCTCTTCCGAGCAGGGGTAATCCCATATGTAACACTGGGTTTGTCACTGCAGGTCCATAACATTTTTCACTGAATTAAGAAATATTCAATTAAATCTAAATATCAAATACATAGCATAGGTAAGTTAAGGAAACATGAAAGCCCTTTGATATTTCTTTTTTTTTAAATTATTTTTATTTTGTCAATATACAATGTAGTTGATTATTGTGTCCCATCACCGAAACCTCCCTCCCTCCTCTCTCTCCCCCCTCCCACCCAAGTGTGTCCCCTCCATTTTCTTGTTGTAAGAACTTCAAAAAAAATTGTGGTTGTTATATCTTCCTCCCCCCCCCCCCCCGTTTTTTTTTGTTGTTTTTGTTTTTTGTTTTTTTGTTTTTGTGTGTGTGTGTGTGTGTGTGTGTGTG
>NW_007731304.1:17215-25331 GCF_000696425.1 Galeopterus variegatus | reverse complement strand
TTTTTTTGTTGTTGTTGTTGTTTGTTTGTTTGTTTTTGTGTGTGTGTGTGTGTGTGTGTGTGTCTACGGCCATACCACCCTGAACGCGCCCGATCTCGTCTGATCTCGGAAGCTAAGCAGGGTTGGGCGTGGTTAGTACTTGGATGGGAGCCCTTTGATATTTCAATTGATGTCACCCGATCTCGTCTGATCTCGGAAGCTAAGCAGGGTCGGGCCTGGTTAGTACTTGGATGGGAGCCCTTTGATATTTCAATTGATGTCGTTTACCATTGTAAACTGGTGTTTGTGTAGCAAGGCTCTACTTTCAAAACTAGATTAAATTATATATTTTTCAGATTAGCCTTGGCAATGAAAATGTCTTTATTCAAGGGCATGTGGGCCAGGGAACAAGCACATCTATCATGGAGCGTTCAATAGTTCTTTACTGTCTCAGGAATCAGATCTTCTGCCCAAACTTCCCATGATTACCCTGGTCCTGCCGATCTGGATAATTCTCTGTTTCCAAGCCCATCTGTGTTTTCTGGCAGCTGAGAATTTGCATACTGTCATCTCTCTATGATGTATGTTTTTAAGAAAATCCCAAACATAAAGAGTAACACAGGTCTATTCATTTTACTCTTGCATATGAAAAGTTGCAGTGTTACAGGTGATGCTGGAATGGTGGGAAATTAAACATGCACATGGGGGTCCTCAAATCAATGGCCAAGATGTGGTCCCTGTCTCCTGGTTCCAGCGTGACTCCAACAACCTCCAGTAGAAATAAAGGCAGCACCTCACTTTACGTATTCACTACTACTCTCCACTGAGAGGAGGAGAAGAGATTCTTTTCATTGTATTTTATTTTTTCATTTTGAAATCATTCTTTCATTTTCTGGGCACTTTTAAAGCAAACCTGGGTCTGCTTTATGAGTGTAATGAATCATATGGGCAGCGAAACAATGCAGAGGGGGAATTAGCAATGAGATATTCCACTTGGTTAATCATTCTCAATGTGATGTTTTTTCCCCTTAATTTACTCAATATTGGTAACTAGTAATGTTGTTTTTAACATACCTCATAAAATATGGGTCTTGGGTTTCAGGACAATCCATGGTGCAAGGGAATACTTTTCATTTGTGTCCTTTCTGTCAATGGGTACCAGAGACTCTGAACACACAACTCAGTCCTGCTGTGCATTTTCTACACAAATCCTTACCAAGCCTGTGAATGTGGGTGAATATTTATTCTGACCAATAGGTACAGTTTGGAATCAGCCCAGCACACAGAATGCCCAAAGTAGTTGTCTGTTATGTACAGTCACCTACTGTCTTTATGCCAAACCATACCTTGTAACCAGATTTCTATTATGATTTTTCAGTTGTCATTTTACTAAATCCTGACAATTTTGACTAGGGGCCCTGCTCCCTTTGTCATGTACTTTATTGTGCGATATTGAGGAGGACTCTGTTTTTTAAACCTCTAGCCACTGGGTCACATCATGTTCAGACAGAACTCACTGAAGCCATAATCCAGGCCCTCCCTGAGAGATGGCTACTAATCTACCTCTCCCAGCAACTTGGATTTCATGGCTAGTAAGGTCAGGCTCAACTGAATGTGCAAGTGGTTTCATACCAATCATGAATATGACATAACAGCTTTCCGTGCACGTGGGAGCAGGCGTGGTCCCCCAGGTTGGATTGCCTGTTCATCCTCGTCTCACTCATTCTCGCTCATTACCAACTTCCAATCAGCCTACGGTAGAGAATTATAATAGTATCTGCACCCATGGGGATATGAGGACATGACCAAAGGAATGAGTGGAATGGCTATGCACGCCATAGATGTCATAGAGGCAAGATACGTAGAGAAAAGAATTCAAATCTTGTTCCCAACAGTGACCAGCTATGTAATCTTAGACAAGTGAAATCTTGGATACTTTTCTTCAATTGTAAAATAGGAATGATAATTCCTATATCTTAATGATTCTTTTGTAAAGATTTACTGACATCATAAATGTAATGTAAGGTAAATATATGTAATATATATAAGATATCTGGCACAGAATAAGTGATGAACACTGTTAGTCCTTTCCCTTTTTTGTAGGAAAGAATACCTCTTTAAATTCGTTTTTATTACCATACACATTCTTTTTAAGATTCTGTAATTATATTACACATGTATAGATGGTTCTTGTTATTTATGGTAGTTGTGGTCTATAAAATCACCATGAATGTTGAATTAGCAAATCATAAACCATTGCTCCTGGGGGACACACAGGGTCAAACTCCTGTAAGCTTCCAGTCACAGCATTTTCATCATCTAATCAATACATAGCCTTGTTTCATGTGTGTTTCTGTTTAAAGGTGTCTTGTTTAATATACTTTGTTGATTCATTAGCATTGAACTCAAAGCCAGCAGTGCTATAACTCATGCCTGAGCAGAGCTTATCTAACACAAATACTTTTCCTGTAAGGCACATCATAGCCTTCTTGTACTTAGGAACACTAGACAGTACTTCAGCAGTATGCTTAGGGGCCATTTTAAACAATGAAATGACAGACAAAAAGGAAAAAAAAATGTAAAAAATGTGGCACTAAATAGATCGCAAAAAGAACACTTGTTTGCAGTGTGAGAGCTAGAGTAAGGCAGAGAGTGGCTTTGTTCAGCCTCAGCTGGGACGTGCACCTTGGGCCACTCAAGCTTTTTACCACTCTGCACATTTCCACAATGACCACAAAAGCACCACCTGTACCTATTGAGTTGGAGGCTACTAATGAATTTTAGTAAGTAGGCAAATTCACAAATATGAAACCTACAAATAATTAGGATCTGCTGTATGTATAAAAAATATGGATACATATTATAAGACGGGCAAATCTCCCTTTTACTAAGGAATGTATGTGAATATTGTCATCAACCAAGGGTTTTTATAACCAGTGTCCAAAGTTCCATCATGGCATGTTTCTTTACGCCATTTCCCATCCTGGACTCTGGTTTTCAATAAGACTATGACCAGCACCAGCTTCAAGAATGTGTAATCAGTGAAGTTGAGCAGGGACCCATGCTCAGAATGGCCCCACACTTGGTTTAATGCTCAGCTGTTGCTACCTTGAAATTCTGAATATTTTTGAACAAGGGACTCCACATTTTCATTTTGCAGTGGGTCCTGCAAATTATCTAGCCCTTGAAGGTTGTTTTTACTTTTTGATTTCCAGTACAGCTCCAGGAGAGCTATGACAGCCCATGAAGTCCACAGCATCAGAAAAGAGAGCTCTGAGATCTGGAGAGAGTGATGGAATTCACAGATAAGAGGGAGCTGGAGAAAGGAATCCTTTAAATCTGATTTGAATTGTTGAGCTCACTCCTGAGCTGCATATATATACAAGTGCCTAGCTTTAACATAGCAATGCTTTGAGAACTAATTTATAATACAGACCACTGTCCAGGTTCCCAGTGCCCCTGGGTGACATGCATGACAAGCCAACCAGAATAGCACTGCAAAGACTTTGAAAACTAAGTTGATATTGGAACCACAGCCCACAGAAGGCAGGTAGAGTCTTGCAGCTTGAATCTGACCAGGTAAATCACTTGCTGAGACAAAACAATTCAATATTATCCAGAAGATTTCTAAGAGGACCCAGTGTCTCATAACACAATATTTAAAATATTGAGGACACAGTAGAAAATTACTAAACATACTTTAAAGAAATTAAACAGCTTTCAAGGAAAGCACAGGGTACTGCTATGTGAGTGACTTTATGTGACTCAGAACACACATAATGGAATTGTATAGGAACTGACATTATAAAGCTTAAACCATTCAATAACAAATATTTATAGACTGCCTAGTCTGCTAAGATCTGCCTACATTTCATCTGGATTTATCATCATTTTCCTAGGCTAAGTTTTCACTATTTGAAGTTGTTTCTTTCTTTGAAGGTTGGTACAACTTTCTTAAGCCTCTGCCTTTGCCTACTTGAGAAAATCTACACTTAGAATGGAGGTTTTAAGCCTGTTAAGCTTGTCAGTGTTCAGAATACAGAAGTCTATTTTCAAATTCTTAGCAGTGTACTGTACAAAAGCGGGAGCCTCACTCTCCACACTGATCAAGTGTGCTGATTGATTATAGTTTTTGGAGGAGCCTTTCCTGAATTACATTTTGTGCTGTTGAAGTTAATATCATTTAACTTACTACTTCACAATTATGTTCTTTCCTGATCCCCTTTCCTGATCCTCAAACCCCATCCAAGTAGGTACATACAGATATTTAATGGATGTTGGGCTCCCCTTGTCTCTGCAGTCTATTGGAAGCTTCTTGTACCAAATGCAGGCTGGTTCTCTCTTCTGTGCCTTGGTCACTGGTGTTCTTTTCCAGAGTGGGAGGGCATAAGTGTTTAACATTTTCTAGAACCTTCTGCCATTCCAGGCCATCAACAGAAAAGCTCTGCAAAAATCATTATTCATTTTTAGTGAAATTCTTTAAATATTTTACTTAACTGAATCAAACCATATGAAAGCTGAGTGCCACATTGCATAGCAAAAAATAAAAGACTATTTGTGATCAATACAAAATGTGACTCAAATAGGCTGCACGTTTGATCAATCAGAAAATAGTAGCATACTAATAAAGAGCAACTGCATTTTGTTTTCAATAATTACTATAGTGAACCCAGGTAACAGAAGGGTTTTACTGCATCAGCAGGGCATACATTTGCCTCAGATTGATTTCTGGTTCACAGGATTTCTAGAAATTCAATTTAATTTTAATGTAGCCTTAGAATTCTCACATACCCACTACAGTCCAAGGACAGGCCTGGAGCATTCATGACTAACCTGTTTGCTTCAAATTCCTTAAGATCCTTAGCCTTCAGTTTCACTGGGAAAGTCAGAGAGCCCAGGAATGAGGTTGTGGTCTAGCCACGACTCATCACCTGAAAGTGCTTTTATGCGTAAATACTATAAACTGGAGTGTTCTGGCCATTCTTTTGTTTACAGTGTTCACAAAATTTCAGAGACATTCTCCTCATAATGAGATGAGAAATGGCAGGAGAATGCTAGTTGAGGGTGAGTATCTAAAGGAAGCCTTTCTGAAAAGACGAGTCATAAAAGGTGAGCCCAGGAGGTCTGATTAGACTAAAACAGCTAAAATTAAATAGTTGAACAGGATGGTGATGGTTAGCAAGGATTAAAGTAAACTGAAAATGAATGCGTAGGCAAAAGCTTGCCTTTCAAAAGTGCTTTAGACTGGACCAGTAGCTGAGTGCTCTCTTAGGGAAGTGTATGCTCAGAAAAATATAAAAAGGCCCAAATAAATGGAGAGTTATACTGTGTGCATAGGACATTTTTTAAGATGTCAATTCTCCACAAATTAATTTATAGTCAGGATCGCGCTGTGTCCCGACACGGGTGCTCCATTCCCGCCGCCATTTTCCCTCCCCCTGCATAGGACATTTTTTAAGATGTCAATTCTCCACAAATTAATTTATAAATTGAATGCAATTCCAATTAAAATATTAGCAAGTCTTTCTTTTTTTCCAGTAGAAATTGACAAGCTAATATTAAAATTCATATGGAAATGAAAAGGACCTGGAAGATCCAAAATAACTTTGAAAAGAAAAAATTACAGGACTTGCTACAGTAAGTTCATACTACTTTAAAACTCATCGTATGGCTACAGCATTTAAGACAATGTAATTTTGGTGTCAAGACAGACAAATAGACTGAAGATTTTTGAAAAAGGCGCAAAGACAATTCAAGGTAGAAAGGATATTCTTTTCGACAAATAGTGTTAGAACAATTGGATATCTATATGCAATAACAACAAAAAACAAAACTAAGAACTTTGAACAAACATTGTAGTATATACAAAAATTAACTGAAAATTGCTCATAGTCCTAGATGTAGAACCTAACGTTGTAAAATTTCTAGAATAGAGTATAGTAAAAAAAAAAACTCTTTGGACTTGGGTTAGACAAAGAGTTCTTAGATGCAGCACCAAAAGCATGATTCATAAAAGAACAAATTGATAAACAGGATCACATTAAAATTGAAAACATCTGCTCTTTGAAAGGCGCTGTTAAAATAATTTTTAAAAATCTAGATTGGGAGAAAATAATTGCAAGTTATATATTTGATAAAATACTTGTATCCAGAATGTATAAAGAACTCTCTAAACTCAATAATAAGAAAACAAACAACCCAGTAAAAATTTGGGTGAGCACTTTGAACATACACTTCCAAAAACAAGATATAAGAATGGTAAATAAACATAATAATATGTTCAAAATAATTTTTAATTAAAGAAATATAAAATTAAAGCCACAATGAAATACCACTACACATCAAAGGAAAGCTTAAAGAGAAAAAGATTGACCATGATAAGTGTTGGCAAGGATGTGGAGGGACCAAAATTCTCTTACAATACTATCATATAATGATATATAATCATATAATGTGTAATCATATAACACCTAGCCACTCCATTACTAGATGGTTACCTAAGAGAAATAAAAGTATATGTCTTTTCAAAAAAATGTACATGAACATTCATATCAACTCCAATTTCCATCAATGAGCAGATAAACAAATTGTGGTATATCCATGTAATACTTAATATTCAGCAATAATACCCATACAATATAGATAAATCTCAAAAATAACTATGCAGTATAAAAGAAACTAGACCAAAAAAAAAAAAAAAAAAAAGGACATATAGTTTGATTCCATTCATATAAAGCTCTAGAAAATGCAAACTAACTTGTAGTGACTAAAAGCACGTCAGTGGTGCGAACTGATGCAGGGAGGTGTAGAGAGAGATTACAAAAAGACATGAGGCAATTTTGGATGTAATGGATATGTTCATTTTCTAGATTTTGGTCATAGTTTTCTGGGTATATGTGTATGTCCAAACTTATCAATTTGTACACTTTAAATGTGTGTGGTTTATTTTATGTCAATTGTACCTCAATATAGTTGTAAAGAAAAAAACAACAACATCGTGGTCTTTGAATTCCTCATCTTTAAAATAAGGCAGTCGGTCTATAACTATCTCTGAGAACTAAAATCCTGTGATTATGTAAATAAGAAGGCTAGATAAGGCCCACTATGTGGGAGATTTTGCAGTGCTGTTGTTGCCTTGTTGAAGCCCCAGTATAAGACCGTATCTTACTGTGTAATGAGAGTATTTTTCTCTGAAAAAATGGATATTAATCCTGAGTTCTTACATTTGTTCTTTGGCCTATGAGTGGAGAAAGTCTTCTTCCTTCCAGTTCTAATGGTGGTGGTTGGCTATTCCTGGCTACATGGAGTTAGGCTGGAAGGCGACAGCAAAACAGAGCTGCAACTTCTTGGTGACAAGACATTGGCAGTAGTAGCAGCAGCCGTGTGGAGATATGACATGATCCTGGGACACATGTTAATCAGGGCAGTGGTTGCAGAATCCCCCAGGTTAAAAGGAACATGTCTGAATTTTGCATCCTCTACCAAGCAAGCAGAGCTTCTAGGGAAATCCTTCATAACAGTGAGGTAGAAAATGGATCTCTTGGGTCTTAATCACCAAAGACGGCAGCATGGCAGTAATTCAAGAAGGCCAGAGTGGACCTGGAAGACTAGGTCCGCAGCACGTGTGAGGGAGTAATCCTTGAATCAGTGGGTCAGCAGCCTTTGAAAATGTACCTACATTGGCAGCATTTATTCATTTAACTCAGATAAAAGATTACTGAGTTAGGGCCATTAATCCAACAGTTAGTAGAGTGGGCATGGATTCCCAGTGTCTTCCTAACCTTCATTAGGACACATGCATTACAAAATAAGGTAAGATTTTAAAAACCATATTATGCTCATGACCCACATACCACTAAAGCCACAGTTGCACTGTTTCTGCTCACTGGTTCATATCTCATATCTCATAGTGCAAAGACAGCTTCAGTGGAAGATTTTTAGAACTGTGATTAAAAACCATCTTGATATTTAGCAAATTAACATCAGATTATTGTCTTGAAATCTCATCTCAGCATCATTTTCTATCTTGTATAGTTTAAACCATATGAAACTGCTGATTTAATGGTCAAAACTGGTTTGAAATTAGAAATTTCATGTAGTTTTAAGATAAAAGAACTTATTTAAATTAGTTGCAGCA
>NW_007731304.1:8556-17049 GCF_000696425.1 Galeopterus variegatus | reverse complement strand
TCTATCTTGTATAGTTTAAACCATATGAAACTGCTGATTTAATGGTCAAAACTGGTTTGAAATTAGAAATTTCATGTGGTTCAAAATCAAAAGAAGGGAAGGAAGGAAGAAGGGAAGGAAAGAAGAAGGAAAAGAAGAAAAGACAGAATGACAGACAAACAGAAGGAAAGAGCCATAGATGCTATTTCAGGCCATAAATATGCATTAAAGAGAGTTGGATATTTCCCAAATGAAGAGTACCAATATGGACTGCAGGTACAATAACTTCAGATACATGATTCATAACTGACTAAACTTGTTTCAAGCTATTTTATATTGGTTGCCACTATTGTTGGACTTGCTTCCATACATCACATATCTTGACAGAGACATCAGTTTCTTTTATATTATTTCTTATGGAGGGGAGGAATTATACAGACATTTTCCATGAAACCATAAATTGGATTCTGCTACAGCTGTTTCAAGAGAACTTTTTACATGATTTTTGAAGAGAGAAGGACTGAGTGATTAATGTTAAGAAGGCCCTGATATAAGCCTTAGGAATGCAGTGTCCTTGAGCTCTGCATGATGGCTTTTCTAAAGCTGCTAACACACTGGGGGTGATCGGTGACTCAATACATAAATTTATAAAATGTACTCACATGTGCACACACACACACACACACACACACACACGCACACACACACATATGACCTTCCAGTAGTTGTCCACATGTTGGAAATTAACAATACTTTTTGAAGTTTGTAGGTTTCTATGAAAATCTACTGTTAATGCTCATCCCACTAACACATTCATTTCTAAAAAAATAGCTAAGTTCCAGTTCCCTTATCAAACAATGTAGTTTTAAGATAAAAGAACTTATTTAAATTAGTTGCAGCAGGCCTGGAAATCTTACTTATCAGGTATCATAGAAATGAACTTTCATGGAATTAGTATGCATCATGGGTTCCTGAGCACCTGATGTCTAACTGCCCAAGCATTCCTTCATAGACTGAATGGGGTGTGAACTAACCCATGGATGTGAATTTATTATCCATGTACATCATCTTCATACCTTGAAAGTGTCAAGGCATTTTGCCCTGTTAATAATGAGTCAGCCTGTGTCTATCAGAGTTTATTTTTATTTATTTTTTGCTGATACATTTATTACTTGTCCAACATTTCTTTCATGTTGCCAAACATTTAGAGCATTATACGTGAATTAATTTTATTTAGGCTTTCCATATTACTGGCATTTATAGAATTTGACTGCACTATGAATTTTCACATGGCTTTTAAAGTATTTGTTAAAACTTAAAACCTTCTTACATTTTTTAAGCTAACAGGGTTTCAATCCAGTGTACATTCATACATGTCTTTGTCCATATATGAACCAGCTGAAGGCTTTCCACATTTCTTACATTTAGCATTTTTATCCAGTATGAGTTTTTTCACACCTTCGAAAGTAACTGGAACTGCTGAAGACTTTACCACATTTTTTACACTTATAAGGTTTCTATCCTGCGTGAGTTCTTTCATGTCTTTGAAAGGAACTGAACCAACTAAGGCTTTACCACACTGTTTACATTCATATGGTTTTTCTCCAGTGTGAGCCCTTTCATGCATTGAAATGAACTGGAGCAGCCAAAGTCTTTCCTGCATAACTTATATGTGTAAGGTCCACCTCTAGAATGCACTATCGTGCATCTTTGAACACTTGTCAGAGGAATAAAGGCTTTCCCACATTCCTTACAGTCGTAGAGTTTCTGTCCAGCGTGAGTTCTTTCATAAATTCAAAAGGAATGGAGATAAAGCCTTTCTCACGTTGCTTATGTTTATATGGCTTCCCTTCATATTCCTGATTCTCATATGATTTGGGTCCATCATGAGATGGGACATGCCTATTAAGGGGTGAATGACACATAAAGACTGTTTCACACAAACTACATTCACATGGCTTTACTCCAGGGTAATTTTTCTCATTCAAATTAAAATTTGGAATCTGGAAAACGGTTTGTTCACAGTCATGACTATCTTTAATTTCACCATCTTTCTCTACAGTATGATTGCATAAATTTATGCTGTGAGTTTTGTACCGATGTTCAATGTTCTGGTCTTCCCATTTTTTCCCTATAGAAGCCAAATTTGTAAAGATTTCCCTCATGACGTCTCTGTAGAGTTTTTTTGGGGGAATAATCCAGCATAGCCCAATCCTCCAGGGTGAAGTTGACAGCCACCTCATCAAAGGCCCCTGAGTTCATTTCCTGGCTTCCAGGAAGTCCTGGCATCCTTTCTAGGCTCCTGCAGTCAGTGCAGTTCACAGCGCAACAGAGGCTGTGGCAGAGCCACCTGAGGTCCTCATAGGCAGGTGTATCAGAGTGTATTAGCCATGTGGACAATAGTGGCATGATCACCCCAAACTGGGTGAGAAATAATAATATTAGTTTAGAACTAAGCATAACCACAAATATTACATAGATAGGAAGTGTTGAAACATAAGAGCAATCTAACTAAAACACAGGAGTTAAAATCTTGATTTTACTATTCTGTCTATATATATCCACTCATCCATTGCCTTCTATGTATGTGCAATATAAAGAACTTAACTTCTTTGAAACTCACTTCTCCCTTCTGTAAAATGGAAATAATAATAGGAATTGTCTAGAAACTATGGTAGAAAACAGGGGAATCGCAGAATCATCCTCATAACTATCATCAAAAATACTGAAAAAACAGCAATGAAGACAACAACCTAAAAGTAAAAACATCAAAACAAGTTTTTTTCTTCAGCAATCAAAAGAAAAAAAATGGGTACGGCTAATATCTTAGATTTCAAAACTGTTATCCAGTTTTGAAAACAAAAGAAAAGCAAAAAATAAAACCCCTCAGGGAAGTTTTTTTCTTCAGCAATCAAAAGAAAAAAAATGGGTACGGCTAATATCTTAGACTTCAAAACTGTTATCCAGTTTTGAAAACAAAAGAAAAGCAAAAAATAAAACCCCTCAGGGAATGAAGAATTCTTTATGGCTGCTTTATTCCTCAGAATTTAATAAGAACATAAATTCAAAAAATAATAGTGCAAAGAAAAGATTAAATGTACCAGAATGAGATGGAAATGGAGAGATTGAAGAGTAAAGGATAAAAAGTCAAGAATGAAAAATTATTATTATAGAAATAAGAAATAAATTAGAAATAAGAACAAAAAGATATGACTAACAATCAAATTAATGAGAAGAGTAGTTTGAGATAATCAAAAGGACAGAATTTTAAAAAGACGAATTAAAAAATTAGAAAGAAGAATCGAAATCTGGAAGCAGACTTAAGTGGAGAACTGGGCAAATAGAAAAGAAAAAGTACTCAAAGACATAATATAAAAAATGTACTTAAAATTAAGGAAGATTAAACAGAAATGCAGTATTAGAGGAAAAATTGACACAGAACAAGATACAAACATAAACTGTTTAAGTTTTGTAAGTCATTCCCAAAAGAGAACAAATTTCCCCTCAGATTTCTCTGCAGCATAATTCAAAGCCAGAAGAAAGGAGCAAAGATCTTTAGGCAACAGAATGTTTACCAGCCCAGGACATTATTAAAATATAAAGACTCCAGAAGCTTTTTAAAAAACATTAAACAAATCAGGGAATGCAGTATTCAAACCCTTATGAAACAAAAAACAAACCCCAAAATAAAACTATCACTTAATGTCAAAATCTAGTTGATAAAGAGATAATCAAAATAAATATTGCAGACTCTCTCTGAGGAGGAGTACCTAGGGAAGTTCAGAGCCAAGAGAAAAATTTTAAAAAAGCAAGGACACTAGAGGAATTTAAAGCCTCTGGCAACTAGAGCTACAGCAAACATTAAACAGAGCCCAGATCCTAATCATAGTAACAAATTTATTATTTACGTCAGTTTCTTTTACCTGATACAACATGTCCAGCTTTCAAAAAATAATTACAAGTCATACTAAAAAGCAAACAAAAATACAGTCTGAAGAGACAAAGCATTTACCAGAATCATACTCAGATAAGACACAGATGTTGAAATTTTCACACAGGAATTTAGAATAACTATGGCTAGTATATTATAGAATTTCACGGAAAAGATAGAGGACATGCAATAATATATGGATAATATAAGCTGAAATATGGGAACTCTAAGAAAGAATAAAAAAGAAATGATAGAAATGCAAAAAACTATAACAGAAATAAGGAATGGCTTTGATAGGCTCATGAGTAGACCTGACATTGTCAAGGTATGCTGAAGTGAGCAGTAAGCTTGATGATAGGTCTGCAGAAACTTACCTGCAAACTAAAATGCGAAGAGAAAAAAGAATGGAAAAACAAACAAACAAACAAAAAATAAAGCAGAACGTCCAAGAACTGTGGGACAATATCAAAAGGTGTAAGACACTGCCAAAATGTCTTTTAAAATACTTGTAAGATTTTGCATTTCAACCAGTAATGAATAAGAATTCTTGTTTTGTATCCAAGCCAGCAATCAGTATTGTCAGTTTTCTAGGCATTTTAGCAGTTTTAATAGGAATAGAGTGGAATATCTCACTGTAATTTATTTGCAATTCCCTAATGGTATGTGATATATATTGAGCATCTTTTCTTATGCTTGTTTGCCATTTGTATATCTTATTTAGTAAGATGTCTGTTTATATCTTTTGCCTATTTTTTATTGTTTTCTTTTATTTTTTAATTATTGAGGTTTTCAAAGTTCCTGGTGTATTTTGGCAAAAGTCCTTTATTAGATATGTGTTTTACTATTTTTGCTCTCTGGCTTGTCTTTTCATTTTGTCAATAGTCTTACAGAGCAGAAATTTTTAATTTTAATACAGTTCAGCTTTTCAATTTTTTCTTTTCTACATTATGCTTTTGGTGTATCTAAAACTTATCACTAATCCCAAGTTCACGTAGATTTTCTCATATGCTTTCTTTTAGAAGTTTTATAGTTTTGTGTTTTGCATTTAGATTTATGATCCATTTTGAGTTATTTCTTTTGTGTGTAAAGTGTAAGGTCTGTGTTTAAATTTATTTGTTTGCATATGGACAATCAGTTGTTCCAGCACCACTGTTGAAAGTACTATTCTTTCACAATTAAATTTCCTTTGCTCTTTTGTCAAAGATTAGTTGACTATATTTGTGTCGGTTTATTTTTGGACTCTATTGTCTTCCAATTATCTATGTGTCTGTTCTTTCACCAGGACTGCACTGGTTTGGTTACTATTGCTTTATGACAGTCTTAAAATATGGGAATGTGAGTCCTTCAATTTTGTTGTTCTTCAGTATCATGTTTACTATTCCTAGACTTTTGCCTTCCCATATAAACTTTATTAGTTAGTTGACATATACAAAATAGTTTGCCAGGATTTTGTTTGGGATTGCATTGACTCTATGTATCAAGTTGGGAAAAATTTATACCTTAATAATAAATTCTTCCAATCCATGAACATGGGCTATCTCTTTATTGATTCAGATCTTTGAGTTCTTTCACAGAGTTTTGTTGTTTTCCATGTACAGATCTTACACATATTTTCTTAGTTTTATACCTAAGCATTTTATTTTTTGGTACTATTACAAATGGAATTACTTTTGAAATTTTCTAGTTACAATTATTTATTGCTAGCATGTAGAAAAGAGATAGACTTTTGTGTAAATTAATTCTGCATCCTGCCACCTGCCTATATTCACTGATTTGTTCCAGGAGGTTGTCTTTTTTGTCAATTTATGGGTTTTTCTAAGTAGATAATCATGTCATCTGTGAATAAAGATGGTTTTACTTTCTACTTTCCAAACTGTATTCCATTTGCTTGTTTTAATTGAATTTTTTCTGGTCTTGTCCTAGCTAAGACTTCTATTATGATGTTGAACAGAAGTGATGAGAGGATATCTTTGCCTTATTTTCAGATGGAGGGGGGGAATATCCAGTTTCTTACCATTAGGTTATTTTTAGGTTTATACATGGATGTTCCTTATCAAGTTGAGGAAGTTACCCTGTATTCCTAGTTTGCTGGCCGTTTTTAACATGAATGGGTGTCAAAGGGGGGGGAATATCCAGTTTCTTACCATTAGGTTATTTTTAGGTTTATACATGGATGTTCCTTATCAGGTTGAGGAAGTTACCCTGTATTCCTAGTTTGCTGGCCGTTTTTAACATGAATGGGTGTCAAATTTCGTCAAATGTTTTTTTCTGTGTCAATTAATATTATCATATGATTTTAAAAATTTAGTTTGTTGATGTGATAGATTGCATCAATTGATTTTCAAATGTTTAACCAGCCTTACATACCTGGAATAAATTTCACTTGGTCATGATGTTTAATTCTTATTATACATTGTTGACTTGACAGTATTGTTGACCTGAGGATTTTTGTATCTATGCTCACGAGAGATATTGGCCTATTGTTTTCCTTTCTTGTAGTGTCTTTATTTAATTTTAGTATCAGGGTATGCTGGACTTCTAGCATGAATTAAGAAGTACTCACTCTGCTTTTATTTTTGGAAGAATTTGTGGAGCATTGGTATCATTCCTTTCTTAAATGTATGGTAGAATTTACCAGTGAAACCACCTAGGTGTTATGAGGTGTATGGGAACAGAAGTGTAACTGTATGATCCTTGCAACTTTTCTGTAAATCTAAAATATTTTATAAATAAAAAACCTATAATATTTTAAAAATCTATAATATCCTGTGAATCTAAAATATTTTAAAAATAATATCTATTAGAATATAATTTCATAAAATTATGTCTCTATGTACCTTGCTAGTTGTATGTATGTATGTAGTGATGTTTAGAATAATGTTCACATAGTAAAGATAATATTCCATTGTTGAGTATTTGTGTGATTTTTAAACTTTCTTTTTTGATTTCTTTATAATAAGCATCTGTAATTATTATCTAAATAGTAGCATCATTGTGCTAAAATAGTGAAGAGTAGCTGCTAAAACTAATTGGAATCATGTGGTGAAGGGTATTAAGTGCTTAGTTTATTACTCATCATGTAATGGACACTCAAAATGATTACTACTATTATTTTGTTGCAAGCAGTTTATGTTCTAACCCCTGTTAACCTTGTGTAGTCTACTTTCTCATCATCTCCCACCCTATAATTAACCTTTAGTATACCACACCAAAGATGCAGTATGTAATGAATGAGAGATTGAGCTATCTGGTCTAACATGCTTGGGTTGATAGTTCAGCTCTGCTACCATAAGGAGAACTTATAGGCAAGTTCTTTTACCTCTCTAGGCCTCAGTCCCCTCATTGGCAGAATGGAAATTATTAGCATTATCTGCCTTACAATATTATTATAAAGATTGAATGAGACTCAACATCAAAATAGCAATTAATAAAGAATAGCTTTTTTGACTACTTCTATCACTCCATTAATCTGTCACCACCACCAGCACCGCCTCTGCTACCACTATAACCACCAATACTACTACGACGACACCACCTTATTCATTATTATTTCTGAAAGCCTCTTTGTTTGGAATATTCATGCTTTTATTTTCTCAGCCCAATATTCACTTTTCCAGTGGAATGATGGTAAATGTTGAACAACTGATCTCAGAAAAAGAAAATAACAGCAAGAAAACCCCTGTGATTAGTCATCAATTTCCATGATATAAACACGTTTACTGTGGCTGATTTTAAGTTACCAACATGACATCATTGAATGCAAAATTCGAAAGAAAAGCAGTAGCACCATTATAAAGTATTTCTGTCATTCGTATTCATTAGATGTAAATAGCCTCAAGAGCATAGAAAATAGAAACAAAATTAGTATAAAAATAATTAGAAAGTAACGAGTTCTGAGTATTTATTACCTTTGTTTAAATGTAATTTAGGTAATTATTAATTTATATAACTTAATTTTTAATAAAGGCTGTATTTAACAACTGTTCTACAAAATTTCTGAAAATTTCACAATGAACTCTCACGAGCCAGTACTATTCAACTCTAAAACACTTTGCTTTTGATTTATTGATTGATTCTCAGCTTACAATCTTACTCAGACATTACCTTCTCTAGGTAGCCTTTATTGACTGTCAAAATGGTTCACTAAAAGAAAGAATTGTTAATACAAAATATCTAAAATACCTAAGGAATGTAATATTATTTTCCAGAACACAAAATTAGAATCAGTACTATTTTCAGCCTTTGCCTACATTCTTTGCCCCCAACTCTTATTCTTCTAAATTTTACATGAAATTTTAAATAAAACACATATAAAATTTTTTAAAATTAAGAATTACATGTACAGATTTGAGTAAATAATACTCCTTAGAAAGGGCTAACTAATTTTAGAATGGACTATACGGGGCCGGCCTGGTGGCGCACTGGATAGTGCGCCGCTTGGGAAGTGCAGCAGCGCTCCCGCCCGAGGGTTCGGATCCCACATACAGACCGGTTCCCACTCACTGGCTGAGCGAGGCGTGGGAGCAACACCGAGGGTTGCAATCCCTATGCTGTCATATAGCATCAAAGGACAATGCTTTAGA
>NW_007731304.1:4173-7556 GCF_000696425.1 Galeopterus variegatus | reverse complement strand
AAAAAAAAAAAAAAAAAAAAAAAAAAAAAAAAAAAAAAAGAATGGACTATACATTTAATATGTTTTACATTTTCCAGACAGCTCTCAGTCCTTATCTAAAGTTCGACACTTTGTTTTCCTATTCTATGATATTTTAGTGTCTGAGGGGTGGTGACAGAAACTTTACTGAAAGACACAGCTGCATACAGCTACTCTCTCCACATTTCTGTAACCCTCCCTCTATTGCCTGTTCAGGCCCAGGGGAGGAAATGGCTTCCAGCTGTTGCTAGCTGAAAGGTACTGCACTATCCCCTGTTGATTTTCCTAAATTCTGCCCACATTTTTGGAAATTCTCAAATCACCTAAATTTGTTTTACAATCTTTTTCCTGTGGGCACCTGACTGATAAATTGTCCTTGCCAGGCTTTAAAAAATGTGAATGTATCTTGTTATTGTCAAATTAGTGAGGGAAATAGTGTTCGGTCTGAGAAGTGAGATCGGAACCTGAATTCTTTTTTTTTCACTTTATGTTCTTTTTATCATTTTTTAACTCACAAGAAAGTAAAGATAAATACTAAATACATCTAAAGCTTTCTATAGCTTTCTTTCTTACTCAAAAAAGCTTTTGCCTATTACCATTTGTTTTAATATTTGCTAAATTTTTGGCCAAAAGAATGATATTCAGTTGTTTTAATTTACATTTTTTTGATAACTACTGAGGTTCATTAGTTTGTACCATTAAGGGTTCTTTATTTCAAGAAACAGATTCTGTCTACCCTAAATAACTGAAAGGGGGTTATTGGAAGGATACTGGATAGCTCATGGAACGTGAGATGGTGAAGCAGCACTCACTTGTGGGTGTTCTCTCCTCCAATGGTGCTGCCTTCAGATGATTCAGTTTCAATTACTTTCCATCCTTGAGTCTCCACTCACAATAACAATTCCTGGGAGAGTCTGACTGGAGTGGCATAGGTCACGTGATACACACTGTGATCAGGAGTGCGTGGTTCCACTGTTCGCAGCTCCAACAGAATAACATAAAGTGGGGATATAGTTTCCCCAGAGAAAAGATGCCAGTCATGCAAAAACAGCAGGCNCAGGCTTTAAAAAATGTGAATGTATCTTGTTATTGTCAAATTAGTGAGGGAAATAGTGTTCGGTCTGAGAAGTGAGATCGGAACCTGAATTCTTTTTTTTTCCACTTTATGTTCTTTTTATCATTTTTTAACTCACAAGAAAGTAAAGATAAATACTAAATACATCTAAAGCTTTCTATAACTTTCTTTCTTACCCAAAAAAGCTTTTGCCAATTACCATTTGTTTTAATATTTGCTAAATTTTTGGCCAAAAGAATGATATTCAGTTGTTTTAATTTACATTTTTTTGATAACTAGTGAGGTTCATTAGTTTGTACCATTAAGGGTTCTTTATTTCAAGAAACAGATTCTGTCTACCCTAAATAACTGAAAGGGGGTTATTGGAAGGATACTGGATAGCTCATGGAACGTGAGATGGTGAAGCAGCACTCACTTGTGGGTGTTCTCTCCTCCAATGGCGCTGCCTTCAGATGATTCAGTTTCAATTACTTTCCATCCTTGAGTCTCCACTCACAATAACAATTCCTGGGAGAGTCTGATAGGAGTGGCATAGGTCACATGATACACACTGTGATCAGGAGTTCGTGGTTCCACTGTTTGCAGCTCCAACAGAATCACATAAAGTGGGGATATAGTTTCCCCAGAGAAAAGATGCCAGTCATGCAAAAACAGCAGGCATCACCTAGGTTGTTCCTAATGCTTTTGATCATTTGTATTATTTCCTTCATAAATTTCTTACAATGCTTTTGGACCATTTTTCTACTGGAAAAACAGACATGATTTAGAGTGGTTTATGTGAAGTTTCTGTATTTTAAGACTATCAATAATGTGGTATGTTTGTTGCAAATATTTTTTCCTATTGTGTCAATTTCTTTTAATTTAGTTTTTCATGTTTTTGTATTTTTCCATTTATTTATTTATTATTGAATCATAATTGATTATACCTATATTGGGGGTTCACTGCTGACGTATGTTGATCAAATCAATATCACTAGCATATATATTGTTATAAATTGTACTTATTCCTTATGCCCCTTGTCCAATCTCTCCCAATGCTCCTCTCCCTCCCCCCTTCCACCTCTGATAACCCTAGGTTTCTTCTCTTCCTCTGAAAGAGTAATGGTTACTCTGTTGATTTGTTGCCTAGATGATCTGTCCAATGCTGAGAGAGGTGTGTTCAGGTCCCCCAAGATTATCATAAAGCAGATACTTCTTCTGTCACTCTGGAATGGGCTTTGTAGAGAGAGACAGCCTCTTCTTTTGTTTGATCTCTGCTCGTGTCTCTCCTTGTGTCAATGCAGTCCAGTGGTTGGCGGACCATCTGCGTGATGCTTGTGACCTCTAGCCACTTTTGTGGCAGCTGTGGTTACTGTGGTGGCTATGGTGGGCCACCCACATGGAGGTAATGTTTTTGGCATGCTCCTTGGCACTGGTGGTGTGCTTAATTGTGGGGGGGTCTGGTCCCTGGCTCTATACCTCAGTACTCCTGGCAGGGCCCCAAGGTGCTGGCAGTGTGCCTGGTTGTGGGCGGTGGGGGATATCTGGTACCCAGCTCCATACCCTGGGCACCTGGGTGGGATCCTGAGGCACTGGCAGTATGAGTGATTGTGGGCGAGGGTCCAGTCCCTGACTTCATACCTCAGGTCCTCTGGCAGGCCCCAAGGTGTTGGTGGTGTGAGTGGTTGGGGGCAGAGGTCCAGTCCCTAGCTCCAAGCCTCAGGTCCCCTGGTGGACCCTGAGGTGCTGGTGGTGTGCCTTGGCTGGACCTAATTTTTTGTCCTTTTCTTACTTCAAAAATGGGGAAACTTCCTGTGGGGATCAGCATTTGAGCTGTGTGGTTGAGCTAAATTGCTGCTTTGCTGCTGTTTCACTAGGGAAGGCTTTTTGTGATCTCAGGGTTTAATGGTTGACCTTATACATACTTTCAGCTCTTCAGAGACCCAGTGCATCTGAGTTGTGTAGAAACTTTGATCTGGGCCTGAGTATTTTCATCAAACTGCACCCCATACAACTCTGCATTCTCGACCAGTCTCCTCTGAGTGGTCCTGCTCTGATTGGAGGGTGGATCAGCTGTCCTTGCTGTGTCCAGTGTTCTCCTGGTGGGCCTGTCTCCCCCACCTCCCATGCTCCAGATACTTCCCATGGGACGGGCCCTGCACCAGTCCCTTGTGATGACTCACCAGCCTCTGAATGGTTCCCCTTTTTCAGCTGTTCTAGCTTCTCACTCCTGTGTGGTCTTGCTGTCATGGGGGTCACTAAGGCCCTCTTCACCCCTGCCACCTCCAAGCAACTCCATCTGAATGGCACA
>NW_007731304.1:2282-3117 GCF_000696425.1 Galeopterus variegatus | reverse complement strand
GGGGGTCACTAAGGCCCTCTTCACCCCTGCCACCTCCAAGCAACTCCATCTGAATGGCACAGCTGTGGCTTCTGCAGACTCCTGCTCCATGCACTCAGCAGCAACACCCTTAAAGCAGCCGCAGCCTGAAACACTCCAGGCAGTTTTTTCTTTCTTTCATTGTGGTTTCTTCCACCTTCATGAACTCTGTAGGTCTCTCCTCTTCTTCACCTGAGCTCCAGCAGCCCCAGCTTGGCTGATGTTACATTTTTATAGTTATGAATTTGTTCTTTTGTGGGAGAGAATGATGCTGGGGACTATCTATTCTGCCATCTTGTCCAGAACTCCTAGTTTTTCATGTTTTTAACGTAAAGAATGTTTAATTTTCATGTTGTTATATTATACTTTGTTTTTAATTTTTAAATCTTTGTTCTAACTGGAATTAATTTTGATGTGCAATATAAGATAAGAATTTAATTTTTCCTAAATGATAAGCCTATTATCTCAGTACCATTTATTGAATCATTTCCCACTGATGCGAACTGCTGCTTTTTAAATTCTAAATTCTTATGTTGACTTGGATCTATTTCTGGAATTTCTGTTCTGTTTCAGTATGGCTTTTCAATTATGCCTTTTTTTAAGTCATGAGTTTCACATTATTAAATTATTATAACTTTATAATAAATTTTAAATATATAGTAAGACAACTCTTATCTTTTAATTCATTCTCCTTTTACAAAATTTTCATTGCTGTTGTGTTCTTCCAGATGAACTTTAGCATCATTTGCTCAAGTTTCCCAAAATCATACTTCAATTTATTTTGTTACATTAAATATTTTTATCAATTGAAAACAAT
>NW_007731304.1:0-1749 GCF_000696425.1 Galeopterus variegatus | reverse complement strand
CATTTTTTGCTGTCTCTATCTCTATATGTATGTATCTGGTTAATCTCTTTCTATTTTTTTTTCAATCATCCTGATGAGGTTTCTTTATTTTGCTGGTATTTTATAAAACCATTTCCTAGGTTCTCTTCTTTCTTTGCTTTCTATTTGTCAATTCTGTTTTTTATCTGTAGTTTCATTTTTCTGCTGTGTTGTTTTGTTTACTTTCACCTTTCAATAATTCTT
Organism: Galeopterus variegatus; assembly: GCF_000696425.1. Classification (NCBI taxonomy): domain Eukaryota; kingdom Metazoa; phylum Chordata; class Mammalia; order Dermoptera; family Cynocephalidae; genus Galeopterus; species Galeopterus variegatus. Next base: position 1,527 of record NW_007731304.1, on the reverse strand, counting down.
TTTTAGCTGAAACCTTTCTAATTCACTTATTTAAATCCTTTTTAATTTTTTTATAAAATATTTAAATCTACAAATTTTCACTAGAGTGTTTCCCATGTGTTTTGCCATATTTTTAATGCTATATAATTTCTGGCCAGAATGATACTTCTGTCCTAATATTTTACTCTATTATTTTTGTGGTGGTGGTTGTTTTCTTTATTACAGAATCTCAATACCAGATGTTTCTAGACATTGTTCCCTTTTTATTCACTCTGCCTTATATTAAATGAGCTGTTTAATTTCAATTTTTATTCCAATGCAATCGCTTTTGTCTTCTTTTTCTCATGTTATATTTTTTATTGCTTGATTATAATGATGAGTTGTATTTTGATATTCCCAGAAATTTGCTATTAAACACAAATACAGAGCTAGAAATCAAAATGTGGTCTTTAAGTATAAATTTCAAAATTAAAGGGATTTTTTTTTTACCCTTTTCTCACTAAGATAAAAAGAAAGGTTTAGAGATGCTTAACTTATGGTATTTACTTTTCTCCTCACACAACATGATATTCAGACCTGAATATTTAGCAGACTTTATTGGAATTTATAGTTAATCTCTAAGTATACTTACTCAAATTTTTTTCTTGAGATAATATTGAAAATATTACACAAATTTATACCTAACTGATAAAAAATTAAGATATCTGAGTAATTTATTGCAAAATACTCTGATTTAGCTTTCTGAATTTATATGGGTAAATAAAAAGCAAATATTTTATTTATAAAGCATAGAGCACCATAACTACTTCTATGTTAGAATCACAGTAATTTAAAGTTTTTTTTTTTTTTTATCAGATTTAATGAATTGGAAAAAGTGACTTTGCTTCTAGATCTTTATCTTGTGCCTTTATCAAACCTGGTTATTTCTAGTAGTATTTTTTACTCCATGCTATTGAACTTTCTTTTAAATGTTGTTTCCAACTTTCTCATTCTCATAAAATTGAGCATAGAAAAATCCTAGGATTTAGTTGCATAATTTCCCTCTTTTTCTTAACTATATATTAGAGTAAATACATATGAATGCAATAATTCATAATTTTTTATGGATCAGGTTAATACCTTCTAAATGAGAAAAAATATATAAATTTGTGGCATATGTGTGCATCAAAATCTCAATGATTCTGAGTAAACTAACTAATGGGAATAAAGAATTTAAATGGTTAAATAGATTGAGGAAATTGTGAGGAATTCTAGATTCTGCTCTGGCCATACTTTATTAGCCCACAGGTGGTAACCACTGCTGAAAATTCACGAGGTTGGTTTTGTCTGATTTTTTTTCTTGTAGATTTGTAAGAGTTCCTGTTCTTGCCTTTTAATAATTAATGTAGAGAGGGTCTTTTATTTGTGAGCAAGAGTGATTTTTGTTCACTGCCTGAGGGCTAAGGAATGAAACACTAGGTATTTTAAAGACTGGGTTAAGAAAACTATGAAATAAATATTTTCACTACATATATCCTTCATGCATAATATTTTAGCTTATTAATTTAT